>NC_057804.1:246480140-246490808 GCF_018294505.1 Triticum aestivum
ACGGCTAAGGAACGATCACGAAGGTGGAATATGGTGGAGGGGGAGGAGGAGGGGGCCGGCCAAGGGGGTGGCGCGCCCTAGGAGGGGGAAACCTACTCCAAGTAGGTTTGCCCCTCCCTTTCCTAGTCCAAGAAGGAGGGGGAAGGAAGGAGTGGGAGAGGGGGAAAGGCAAGGGGGCGCCCCCCTTCCTTGTCCTATTCGAACTCAAGGGGAGGGGGCGTGCCTCTTGCCCTGGTCGGCCCCTCTCTCTCTCCACTAGGGCCCAACAAGGCCCATTAGTTCCCGTGGGGTTCCGGTAACCCTGCGGCACTTCGAAATCACCCAGAACACTTCCGGTGTCTGAATATAGTCGTCCAATATATCAATCTTTATGTCTCGACCATTTCGAGACTCCTCGTCATGTCCGTGATCACATCCGGGACTCCGAACATCCTTCAGTACATCAAAACTTATAAACTCATAATAAAACTGTCATTGTAACGTTAAGCGTGCTGACCCTATAGGTTGGAGAACTATGTAGACATGACCTAGAACTATTCCCGGTCAATAACCAATAGCGGAACCTGGATGCTCATATTGGCTCCTACATATTCTACGAAGATCTTTATCGGTCAAACCGCATAACAACATACGTTGTTCCCTTTGTCATCGGTATGTTACTTTCCCGAGATTCGATCGTTGGTATCCAATACCTAGTTCAATCTCGTTACCGGAAAGTCTTTTTACTCGTTACGTAATGCATCATTCCGTAACCAACTCATTGGCCACATTTCTTGCAAGGCTTATTGTGATGTGCGTTACCGAGAGGGCCCTGAGATACCTCTCCGACAATTGGAGTGGCAAAACCTAATCTCGAAATACGCCAACTCAACATGTACCATTGGAGACACCTGTAGAGGTCCTTTATAATCACCCAGTTACGTTGTGACGTTTGGTAGCACATAAAGTGTTCCTCCAGTAAATGGGAGTTGCATAATCTCATAGTTGTAGGAACTTTGTATAAGTCATGAAGAAAGCAATAGCAACATACTAAACGATCAAGTGCTAAGCTAACGGAATGGGTCAGGTCAATCACATCATTCTCCTAATGATGTGATCACGTTAATCAAATGAAAACACATGTCTATGGTTAGGAAACATAACCATCTTTGATTAATGAGCTAGTCAAGTAGAGGCATGCTAGTGACATTATGTTTGTCTATGTATTCACACATGTATCATGTTTCCGGTTAATACAATTCTAGCATGAATAATAAACATTTATCATGATATGAGGAAATAAATATTAAATTTATTATTGCCTCTAGGGCATATTTCCTTCAGTCTCCCACTTGCACTAGAGTCAATAATCTAGATTACACAGTAATGATTCTAACACCCATGGAGTCTTGGTGCTGATCATGTTTTGCTCGTGCAAGAGGCTTAGTCAACAGGTCTGCAACATTCAGATCCGTATGTATCTTGCAAATCTCTATGTCTCCCACCTGGACTTGGTACCGGATGGAATTGAAGCGTCTCTTGATGTGCTTGGTCCTCCTGTGAAATCTGGATTCCTTTGCCAAGGCAATTGCACCAGTATTGTCAACAAAGATCTTCATTGGTCTCGATGCACTAGGTATGACACCTAGATCGGAAATGAACTCCTTCATCCAGACTCCTTCATTTGCTGCTTCTGAAGCAGCTATGTACTCCGCTTAGCATGTAGATCCCGCCACAACGCTTTGTTTAGAACTGCACCAACTTATAGCCCCACCGTTTAATAAAAACACGTATCCGGTCTGCGATTTAGAATCGTCCGGATCAGTGTCAAAGCTTGCATCGACGTAACCATTTACGACTAGCTCTTTGTCACCTCCATAAGCGAGAAACATATCCTTAGTCCTTTTCAGGTATTTCAGGATGTTCTTGACCGTTGTCCAGTGATCCACTCCTGCATTACTTTTGTACCTACATGCCAAGCTTATTGCTAAGCATACGTCAGGTCTGGTACACAGCATTGCATACATGATAGAGCCTATGGCTGAAGCATAGGGAACATCTTTCATTTTCTCTCTATCTTCTGCTGTGGTCGGGCATTGAGTCTGACTCAACTTCACACCTTGTAATACAGGTAAGAACCCTTTCTTTGCGTGATCCATTTTGAACTTTTTCAAAACTTTATCAAGGTATGTGCTTTGTGAAAGTCCAATTAAGCGTCTTGATCTATCTCTATAGATCTTGATGCCCAATATGTAAGCAGCTTCACCGAGGTCTTTCATTGAAAACTTTTATTCAAGTATCCCTTTATGCTATCCAGAAATTCTATATCATTTCCAATTAACAATATGTCATCTACATGTAATATCAGAAATGCTACAAAGCTCCCACTCACTTTCTTGTAAAATACAGGCTTCTCCAAAAGTCTGTATAAAGCCATATGCTTTGATCACACTATCAAAGCGTTTATTCCAACTCCGAGATGCTTGCACCAGTCCATAAATGGGTCGCTGGAGCTTGCACAGTTTGTTAGCACCTTTTGGATCGACAAAACCTTCCGGTTGCATCATATACAACTCTTCTTCCAGAAATCCATTCAGGAATGCAGTTTTGACATCCATTTTCCAAATTTCATAATCATAAAATGCGGCAATTGCTAACATGATTCGGACAGACTTAAGCATCGCTACGGGTGAGAAAGTCTCATCGTAGTCAACCCCTTGAACTTGTCGAAAACCTTTCGCAACAAGTCGAGCTTTATAGACAGTTACCTTACTATAAACGTCAGTCTTCTTCTTGAAGATCCATTTATTCTCTATGGCTTGCCGATCATCGGGCAAGTCAACCAAAGTCCATACTTTGTTCTCATACATGGATCCCATCTCAGATTTCATGGCCTCATGCCATTTCGCGGAATCTGGGCTCATCATCGCTTCCTCATAGTTCGTAGGTTAGCCATGGTCAAGTAACATGACTTCCAGAATAGGATTGCCGTACCACTCAGGTGCGGATCTTACTCTGGTAGACCTACGAGGTTCGGTAGTAACTTGATTTGAAGTTTCATGATCAATATCATTAGCTTCCTCACTGATTGGTATAGTTGTCACAGGAAGCGGTTCTTGTGATGAACTACTTTCCAATAAGGGAGCAGGTACAGTTACCTCATCAAGTTCTACTTTCCTCCCACTCACTTCTTTTGAGAGAAACTCCTTCTCTAGAAAGGATCCAAATTTAGTAACGAAAATCTTACCTTCAGATCTGTGATAGAAGGTGTACCCAATAGTCTCTTTCGGGTATCCTATGAAGACACATTTCTCCGATTTGGGTTCGAGCTTATCTGGTTGAAGTTTCTTCACATAAGCATCGCAGCCCCAAACTTTAAGAAACGACAACTTTGGCTTCTTGCCAAACCACAGTTCATAAGGCGTTGTCTCAACGGATTTTGATGGTGCCCTATTTAACGTGAATGCGGCCGTCTCTAAAGCATAACTCCAAAACAATAGCGGTAAATCAGTAAGAGACATCATAGATCGCACCATATCTAGTAAAGTACGATTACGACGTTCGAACACACCGTTTCGTTGTGGTGTTTCGGGTGGCGTGAGTTGTGAAACTATTCCGCATTGTTTCAAATGTAGACCAAACTCGTAACTCAAATATTCTCCTCCACGATCAGATCGTAGAAATTTAATTTTCTTGTTACGATAATTTTCCACTTCACTCTGAAATTCTTTGAACTTTTCAAATGTCTCAGACTTGTGTTTCATCAAGTAGATATACCCATATCTGCTCAAATCATCTGTGAAGGTGAGAAAATAACGATACCTGCCACGAGCCTCAATATTCATTGGACCACATACATCAGTATGTATGATTTCCAACAAATCAGTTGCTCGCTCCATAGTTCCGGAGAACAGCGTTTTAGTCATCTTGTCCATGAGGCATGGTCCGCAAGTACCAAGTGATTCATAATCAAGTGATTCCAAAAGTCCATCAGTATGGAGTTTCTTCATGCGCTTTACACCGATATGACCTAAACGGTAGTGCCACAAATAAGTTGCACTATCATTATCAACTCTGCATCTTTTGGCTTCAACATTATGAATATGTGTATCACTACTTTCGAGATTCAATAAAAATAGACCACTATTCAAGGGTGCATGACCATAAAAGATATTACTCATATAAATAGAACAACCATTATTCCCTGATTTAAATGAATAACCGTCTCGCATCAAACAAGATCCAGATATAATGTTCATGCTCAATGCTAGCACCAAATAACAATTATTTAGGTCTAAAACTAATCCCGATGGTAGATGTAGAGGTAGTGTGCTGACCGCAATCACATCGACTTTGGAACCATTTCCCACGCGCATCGTCACCTCGTCCTTAGCCAATCTTCGCTTAATCCATAGTCCCTATTTCGAGTTGCAAATATTAGCAACAGAACCAGTATCAAATACCCAGGTGCTCCTGCGAGCATTAGTAAGGTACACATCAATAACATGTATATCACATATACCTTTGTTCACTTTGACATCCTTCTTATCCGCCAAATACTTGGGGCAGTTCCGCTTCCAGTGTCCAGTCTGCTTGCAGTAGAGGCACTCAGTCTCAGGCTTAGGTCCAGACTTGGGTTTCTTCTCTTGGGCAGCAACTTGTTTGCTGTTCTTCTTGAAGCTCCCCTTCTTCTTCCCTCTGCCCTTTTTCTTGAAACTGTTGGTCTTATTGACCATCAACACTTGATGCTCCTTCTTGATTTCTACCTCCGCAGCTTTTAGCATTGCGAAGAGCTCGGGAAAAGTCTTGTCCATCCCTTGCATATTATAGTTCATCAAGAAGCTCTTGTAGCCTGGTGGCAGTGATTGAAGAATTCTGTCAATGACACTATCATCAGGAAGATTAACTCCCAGTTGAATCAAGTGATTATTATACCCAGACATTTTGAGTATGTGTTCACTGACAGAACTATTCTCCTCCATCTTACAGCTATAGAACTTATTGGAGACTTCATCTCTCTCAATCCAGGCATTTGCTTGAAATATTAACTTCAACTCCTGGAACATCTCATATGCTCCATGACGTTCAAAACGCCATTGAAGACCCGGTTCCAAGCCGTAAAGCATGGCACACTGAACTATCGAGTAGTCATCAGCTTTGCTCTGCCAGACGTTCTTAACGTCGTCAGTTGCATCTGCAGCAGGCCTGGCACCCAGCGGTGCTTCCAGGACGTAATTCTTCTATGCAGCAATGAGGATAATCCTCAGGTTACGGACCCAGTCTGTGTAATTGCTACCATCATCTTTCAACTTAGCTTTCTCAAGGAACGCATTAAAATTCAATGGAACAACAGCACGAACCATCTATCTACAACAAACATAGACAAGCAAAATACTATCAGGCACTAAGTTCATGATAAATTTAAGTTCAATTAATCATATTACTTAAGAACTCCCACTTAGACAGACATCTCTCTAGTCATCTAAGTGATCACGTGATCCAAATCAACTAAACTATGTCCGATCATCATGTGAGATGGAGTAGTTTCAATGGTGAACATCACTATGTTGATCATATCTATTATATGATTCACGTTCGACCTTTCGGTCTCCGTGTTCCGAGGCCATATCTGTATATGCTAGGCTCGTCAAGTTAAACCTGAGTATTCTGTGTGTGCAACTATTTTGCACCCGTTGTATTTGAACGTAGAGCCTATCACACCCGATCATCACGTGGTGTCTCAGCACGAAGAACTTTCGCAATGGTGCATACTCAGGGAGAACACTTCTTGATAATTTAGTGAGAGACCATCTTAAAATGCTACCGTTGATCAAAGAAAGATAAGATGCACAAAGGATAAACATCACATGCAATCAATATAAGTGATATGATATGGCCATCATCATCTTGTGCTTGTGATCTCCATCTCCGAAGCACCGTCGTGATCACCATCATCACCGGCACGACACCTTGATCTCCATCATAGCATCGTTGTCGTTACGCTATGTATTGCTTCTACGACTATCGCTACCGCTTAGTGATAAAGTAAAGCAATTACAGGGCATTTGCATTTCATACAATAAAGCGACAACCATATGGATCCTGCCAGTTGCCGATAACTTCGGTTACAAAACATGATCATCTCATACAATAAAATATAGCATCATGTCTTGACCATATCACATCACAACATGCCCTGCAAAACAAGTTAGACATCCTCTACTTTGTTGTTGCAAATTTTACGTGGCTGCTACAGGCTGAGCAAGAACCGTTCTTACCTGCGCATCAAAACCACAACGATAGTTCGTTAAGTTAGTGCTGTTTTAACCATCGCAAGGACCGGGCGTAGCCACACTCGGTTCAACTAAAGTGATAGAGACAGACACCCGCCAGTCACCTTTAAGCACGAGTGCTCGTAACGGTGAAACCAGTCTCGCGTAAGCGTACGCGTAATGTCGGTCCAGGCCGCTTCATCTCATAATACCGCTGAACCAAAGTATGACATGCTGGTAAGCAGTATGACTTGTATCGCCCACAACTCACTTGGGTTCTACTCATTCATATGACATCTACGCATAAAACCTGGCTCGGATGCCACTGTTGGGGAACGTAGTAATTTCAAAAAAATTCCTACGCACACGCAAGGATCATGGTGATGCATAGCAATGATAGGGGAGAGTGTTGTCCATGTACCCTCTTAGACCGTAAGCGGAAGCATTAGAACAACGCGGTTGATGTAGTCATGCGTCTTCACGATCCGACCAATCCAAGTACCGAACGTATGGCACCTCCGAGTTCAGCACATGTTCAGCTCGATGACGATCCCCGGACTCCGATCCAGCAGGGTGTCGGGGATGAGTTCCATCAGCACGACGGCGTGGAGAGATGACGATGTTCTACCGACGCAGGGCTTCGCCTAAGCACCGCAACGATATGACCGAGGTGGAATATGGTGGACGGGGGCACCGCACACGGCTAAGGAACGATCACGAAGATCAACTTGTGTGTCTAGAGGTGACCCCCTCCTCCGTATATAAAGGGGGGGAGGAGGAGGGGGCCGGCCAATGGGGTGGCGCGCCCTAGGACGGGGAAACCTACTCCAAGTAGGTTTGCCCCTCCCTTTCCTAGTCCAAGAAGGAGGGGGAAGGAAGGAGTGGGAGAGGGGGAAATGCAAGGGGGGTGCCCCCCCTTCCTTGTCCTATTTGGACTCAAGGGGAGGGGGCGCGCCTCTTGCCTTGTCCGGCCCCTCTCTCTCTCCACTAGGGCCCAACAAGGCCCATTAGTTCCCGGGGGGGTTCCGGTAACCCTCCGGCACTCCGAAATCACCCGGAACACTTCCGGTGTCCGAATATAGTCGTCCAATATATCAATATTTATGTCTCGACCATTTTGAGACTCGTCGTCATGTCCGTGATCACATCCGGTACTCCGAACAGCCTTCGGTACATCAAAACTTATAAACTCATAATAAAACAGTCAACGTAACGTTAAGCATGCGGACCCTACGGGTACGAGGACTATGTAGACATGACATAGAACTGTTCCCGGTCAATAACCAATAGCGGAACCTGGATGCTCATATTGGCTCCTACATATTGTACGAAGATCTTTATTGGTCAAACCGCATAACAACATACGTTATTCCCTTTGTCATCGGTGTGTTACTTGCCCGAGATTCGATCGTCGGTATCCAATACCTAGTTCAATCTTGTTACCGGCAAGTCTCTTTACTCGTTACGTAATGCATCATTCTGTAACCAACTCATTGGCCACATTGCTTGCAAGGCTTATAGTGATGTGCATTACCGAGAGGGCCCTGAGATACCTCTCCAGCAATCGGAGTGACAAAACCTAATCTAGGAATACGACAACTCAACATGTACCATTGGAGACACCTGTAGAACTCCTTTACAATCACCCAGTTACGTTGTGACGTTTGGTAGCACACAAAGTGTTCCTCCGGTAAACGGGAGTTGCATAATCTCATAGTTGTAGGAACTTTGTATAAGTCATGAAGAAAGCAATAGCAACATACTAAATGATCAAGTGCTAAGCTAACGGAATGGGTCAGGTCAATCACATCATTCTCCTAATGATGTGGTCCCGTTAATCAAATGACAACACATGTCTATGGTTAGGAAACATAACCATCTTTGATTAATGAGCTAGTCAAGTAGAGGCATACTAGTGACATTACGTTTGTCTATGTATTCACACATGTATCATGTTTCCGGTTAATACAATTCTAGCATGAATAATAAACATTTATCATGATTTTAGGAAATAAATAATAACTTTATTATTGCCTCTAGGGCATATTTCCTTCAATTAGTCCCACTCTATGTAAGAAAAAATTAATTTGGAGCCTGATGCTAAACTAGTTGTTGATCATCAACGACGGTTAAATCCTAAGGTTAAAGAAGTGGCAAGAAATGAATTACTAAAGTGTCTGCTATGTCTTGAGCTTGTGTTGGTTTTCCTTGAAGAGGGAAGGGTGATGCAGCAATAGTAGCGTAAGTATTTCCCTCAGTTTTTGAGAACCAAGGTATCAATCCAGTAGGAGGCTCCTCAAAAGTCTCACGCACCTACACAAACAAACAAAGAACTCACAACCAACGCAATAAAGGGGTTGTCAATCCCTTCACGGCCACTTGCGAAAGTGAGATCTAATAGAGATAATATGATAAGATAAATATATTTTTGGTATTTTATAATATAGATGCAAAAAGTAAAGATGCAAATAAAAGTAGATTGGAAGCAAATATGATAAGAGATAGACCCGGGGGCCATAGGTTTCACTAGTGGCTTCTCTCAAGATAGCATAAGTATTACGATGGGTGAACAAATTACTGTCGAGCAATTGATAGAAAAGCGAATAATTATGATATTATCTAGGCATGATCATGAATATAGGCATCACGTCTGCAACAAGTAGACCGACTCCTGCCTGCATCTACTACTATTATTCCACACATCGACCGACTCCTGCCTGCATCTAGAGAATTAAGTCCATAAAGAACAGAGTAATGCATTAAGCAAGATGACATGATTTAGAGGGATAAACTCATGCAATATGATATAAAGCCCATCTTTTTATCCTTGCCGGCAACAATACAATACGTGCCTTGCAACCCTTTCTGTCACTGGGTAAGGACACCACAAGATTGAACCCAAAGCTAAGCACTTCTCCGATGGCAAGAAAGATCAATGTAGTAGGACAAACCAAACTGATAATTTGAAGAGACTTGCAAAGATAACTCAATCATACATAAAATAATTCAGAGGAGATTCAAGTATTTCTCATAGATAAACTTGATCATAAACCCACAATTCATTAGATCACGACAAAACACACCGCACAAAGAGTTTATATCGAATAGATCTCCACAAGAGAGGGGGAGAAGATTGTATTGAGATCCAAAAGGAGAGAAGAAGCCATCTAGCTAATAACTATGGACCCGAAGGTCTGTGGTAAACTACTCACAACTCATCAGAGGGGCTATGGTGTTGATGTAGAAGCCCTCCGTGGTCGATTCCCCCTCCGGCGGAGCGCTGGCGAAGGCTCCAAGATGGGATCTCACGGATACAGAAGGTTACGGCGGTGGAAATTGTGTTTCGTTGGCTCCCTGGATGTTTTCGGGGTACGTAGGCTTATATAGGAGGAAGAAGTACGTCGGTGGCCGCCCGAGGGGCCCACGAGACAGGGGGGCACACCCTATAGGGAGGCGCGCCCTACCCTCTCGTGGCCTCCTTGGCTGCTTCTTGACTTGCACTCCAAGTCCTCTGGATCATGTTCGTTCCAAAAATCACGCTCCCGAAGGTTTCATTCTGTTTGGACTCCATTTGATATTCCTTTTCTTCGAAATACTGAAATAGGAAAAAAAACAGCAATACGGGCTGGGCCTCCGGTTAGTAGGTTAGTCCCAAAAATGATATAAATGTGTAAAATAAAGCCCATAAACATCCAAAAGGGGTAATATAATAGCATGAAACAATCAAAAATTATAGATACGTTGGAGACGTATCAAGCATCCCCAAGCTTAATTCCTGCTCGTCCTCGAGTAGGTAAATGATAAAAACAAATTTTTTGATGTGGAATGCTACCTAGCATAATTCTCAATGTAATTTTCATTATTGTGGCATGAATGTTCAGATCCAAATGATACAAAATAAAAGTTCATATTGATATGAAAATGGTGATACTTCAAGCATACTAATCAAAGTAATCATGTCTTCTCAAAATAACATGGCCAAAGAAAGTTATCCCTACAAAATCATATAGTCTGGCTGTTGCTCTATCACAAAGTATTTAATCATGCACAACCCCGATGACAAGCCAAGCAATTGTTTCATACTTTAATAATCTCAAACTCTTTCAACTTTCATGCAATACATGAGTGTGAGCCATGGACATAGCACTATATGTGGAATAGAATGGTGGTTGTGGAGAAGACAAAAAGGAGAAGATAGTCTCACATCAACTAGGCGTATCAACGGGTTATGGAGATGCCCATTAATAGATATCAATGTGAGTGAGTAGGGATTGCCATGCAACGGATGCACTAGAGCTATAAATATATGAAAGCTCAACAAAAGAAACTAAGTGGGTGTGCATCCAACTCGCTTGCTCACGAAGACCTAGGGCATTTTGAGGAAGCCCATCATTGGAATATACAAGCCAAGTTCTAT
>NC_057804.1:246490818-246510476 GCF_018294505.1 Triticum aestivum
ATAAAGCATATTGGGCAATCAAAGAGCTGAGCTATGATTTCAAACTTGCTGGTGAGAAGAGGTTATTTGACATAAGCTCGCTTGATGAATGGAGAACCCAAGCCGGTGAGAATGCCAAGTTGTTTAAAGAAAAAGTTAAGAGATAGCATGAGAAAAGGATACAAAACCCTAAGCCCTAAACCCTAAACCCTAAACCCTGATCATGTTTTTCTATACAACTCTCGTTTAAGATTTTTTGCAGGAAAGCTTCTCTCTTAATGGGAAGGTCCTTACATTATCAAGGAGGTCTATCGTTCCGGTGCCATCAAAATCAAAAATGCCTAAGGCACAAATCCGAAGGTGGTAAACGCTCAAAGAATCAAACATTACATCTCAGGTAATCCCATAAACATCGAAACCAATATAATTAATACCATAACACCGGAGTAGTACATAAGGGATACTTTCCAGAATGTTTCAAACTCCAAAAAGGAATAGGTATGTGGTACAGTAAGTAAACCGACTCCAAAACTGTTCTAATAGCAATTTTTCTCCATTCTGGAATATTTAAAAAATTAGGAAAATTAAAAGTAGTCCGAAAGAGACATGAGGAGACCATCAGGGTGGAGGGCGCGCCCTACCCCCTGGGCACGCCCCCTGCCTTGTGGACACCTCGTGTGCCCTCCAGACTCTGTTTTCTTGCACAATACTTGTTTTGGTCGATAAAAATTCATTATATATTCTCCCGAAGGTTTCGACCACTGTACCATGACAAAATCCTCTGTTCTTGCTTCGAGTTGTTTTTCTGACAGATCTAGATCACCATGACGTCTCCAAGCACCCCAAGGACAAGTTTTTTGAGAAGGTCATCAACCCTTACCTCGCGGAGGTCCTGCAACACCCTCAAACCATTGAGATGCGTGAGGGGGTGCTGCACATCCGCGATGTTGAGGGGACAAAGACAGCCGGAAGCATGGAGACAAGACTCGAAGCAATGGAGCTACAAGTTTTCAAGTGTTAATGGATGGTGGAACATGGACTCAACACCAATCACTTGATGATCACGGAGTTCACTAACAATCACAAGTTGGATGCCAAGAACATCGGGGAGGCCATCTTCAAGCTTCATGAGAAAATCGAGCATTTCCAAGCCCAGATTTATGACCTGCCAAACCAAAACTGCGAGTATGAATACATATTTAAGAGGATGAGTTTGGCTGCATATTTGAGGATCCCAGAGACTCGTTCATCTTTCTATGATGGTGAGCCTATGCCTTGGAAGATGGGTGACAAGTCTACTACATCAAGAACTCCATCATCACCAACTCCGAAGAAAGAGACATAAATACATGGTTATGGGCACTCCCCTTGGCAACTGCCAATCTTGGGGGAGGTGCCCTGGTATCATATCACCATCACACCTTTAATTTTATCATTTTTCTTAGTTCGGTCATTTTTGTTATATATTGATCTAGTAGAATAAAGTTTTAGTGTGATCTAGCTTTCAGTTTTGCTTCGGGATATATCTATGTAATTGAGTCTGTGAGTTATATATAATAAAGAGTAGTTTTGAGTTGAGGGCTTTGCTTTCTTACTATGATCTTGAGGGAACAAAAATAATAGAAAGAATAAAAAGAAATAAAAAGATCATATATTGATCTTATGGAGAGTAATGAGTGCACATATAAAGAGTATGACGAATAAAAATTGTTGAGAATTGACAAACATAGTTTTGGTCATTGCTGCAATTAGTAGGAAGTAATAACGAAAGAGAGGTTTTACATATAAATATACTGTCTTGGATATGTTTTGTAATTATGAGCACTCATCAAAATATGACATGCTAAAAAGTTGATGTTGCACAAGAAAGACAACATAATGGATTATGTTTTCTTATATGTGAATAGAAGTTATATTGTCATGGATCCTCCAACATGTTGAGCTTGCTTTTCCTTCTCATTCTAGCCAAATCCTTTGCACCAAGTAGAGATACTACTTGTGCATCCAAACATCCCTAAACCCAGTTTTGCCATGAGAGTCCACCATACCTACATATGGATTGAGTAAGATCCTTCAAGTAAGTTGTCCTCGGTGCAAGCAATAAAAATTGCTCTCTTAATATGTATGGTCTATTAGTGTGAAGAAAATAAGCTTTATACGAACTTGTGATATGGAAGAAATTAAAGTGACATACTGAATAATAAAGTTCTTTATCAAAAGCGGCAATATAAAGTGATGTTCTTTTGTATTAAGATTTTGTGCGTCCAACCATAAAAGCGCGTGATAACCTCTGCTTCCCTCTGTGAATGGCCTATCATTTACTTTTATCTTCAACACTTATACTAGAGCCATGGTGATCTTCACCTTTCCTTTTTACATTTTTTCTTTTGGGAAGCACTATTTGTTGCGGAGATCCAGATATACATACATAATAAAGTTCATTACCACAAGCGGCAATATAAAGTGACGTTATTTTGCATTAAGATTTTGTGCATCCAACCATAAAAGCGCATGAGAACCTCTGCTTCCCTCTATGAAGGGCCTATATTTTACTTTTATCTTCTACCCTTATACAAGATTCATGGTGATCTTCACCTTTCCTTTTTACACTTTTTATTTTGGCAAGCACTATGTGTTGGAGAGATCCAGATATATATATCCACTCAGATGTAGGTTATCATAAAGTATTATTGTTGACATTACCCTTGAGGTAAAAGGTTAGGAGGCAAAACTATAAGCCCCTACCTTTCTCTGTGTCCTATTGCAGCTTTGAACCCATAAGTATCACGTGAGTGTTAGCAATTGTGAAAGACTAGATGATAGTTGAATATATGGACTTGATGAAAAGCTCTTAAATTAATTTTTTCCGATGTTATGATAAATTGCAATTGCTTCAATGACTGAGATCATGGTTTGTGAATGAATTGTTACTTTAGCATAACAAATTATATGACAAT
Source organism: Triticum aestivum (assembly GCF_018294505.1). NCBI lineage: Eukaryota > Viridiplantae > Streptophyta > Magnoliopsida > Poales > Poaceae > Triticum > Triticum aestivum. The sequence continues at coordinate 246,493,755 of NC_057804.1, forward strand.
ATATGTTGCTGTTCTAAATATGATCATGATGCCTTCATGTCCGTATTTTATTTTATCCACACCTCTATCTCTAAACATGTGGACATATTTTTCGATTTCGGCTTTTGCTTGAGGACAAGCGATGTGTAAGCTTGGGGGAGTTGATATGTCCATTGCATCCTGATTTTATATTGATAGTTATTGCATTATGGGATGTTATTACACATTCTAGCACAATAATTATGCCTTTTCTCTCCTAATTTTACATCTTGAAGAGAGGGAATGCCGCCAGCTGGAATTCTGGGCTGGGAAAGTAGAAAATATGAGAAACCTATTCTGCACAACTCCAAATGTCTTGTAACTTCATTGAGAGTCATTTTGGAATTAATAAAAAGTATTGGGCGAAGAAAGCACCAGAGGGGGGCCACCAGCCATCCACATGGGTGGAGGGTGCGCCCTACCCCCTGGGCGTGTCCCCTACCTTGTGGGCCATCTGGCAGGCCCCTGATGCCCATCTTCTGCTATATGGTGTGTTGTGACCTGAAAAAAAAATTAGCAGGAAGCTTTCAGGACGAAGCACCACCGTCTCGAGGCGGAACCTGGGCAGAACCAATCTAGGGCTCCGGCGGAGCTGTTCTACCGGGGAACTTCCCTCCGGGAGGGGGAAATTGAAGCCATTGTCATCACCACTGATCCTCTCATCAAGAGGGGGTCAATCTCCCTCAACATCTTCACGCTTGTCCAAGGAAGGGCAGCATGCAAGCACCGGTCCACCCACATACCAAATTATCAAAGTAATGAACGTGAATCATATGAGAATGATTTATACTAGCTTGATAGTAATTCACATGTGTCCTTGGGAGCTCTTTGCTTTATATAAGAGTTCGTCCAGGCTTGTCTTTGCTAAAAAAAGAATTGGGCCACCTTGCTGCACCTTGTGTACATTTGTTACTTGTTACCCGTTATGAATTATCTTATCACACAACTATCTGTTACCCATAATTTCAGTGCTTGTAGAGAAAACCTTGCTGAAAACTGTTTGTCATTTCCTTCTTCTCCTCGTTGGGTTTGACACTTTTACTAATCGAAAGGACTACGATAGATCCCCTATACTTGTGGGTCATTAGTAACATATCCAAACAATAGTTTCCCGGGAAGGTGAAAAAGGTAAGAGGCTAACATGGAAATTTGGGAGGCTTGATAAACAAGTGGTGGGTAGCGCGACATAGCGATAGCATCAAGACAACTAGCAAAGCAAAGATAGTAGTGAGAACCAAGGTTATGGTCAACTTGCCTGAAATCCCGCTAGGAAGAAGATCGAGTATGTCAGTGTACGAAAGTAGGGGCCCTCTTTGTACCCCTTTACTTGTGCACGGGCAGTCAGTGCCGCACCTATGGCCATGCTTAGCAGGTCAGAGGAAGGAAGCAGAAGTACAAGACTACCAAAGCGGCGCTCAAACCAGGGGTGCAAAAGGTAAAGCGAAAAGATGGGCTTCCCCGGACAAGACCCTTGCCGGGGCGGCCTACGCAGTCCCGGCAAGAGCCTTGCCGGGGCAACTTACCCAACGCCAGCAAGGCCACCACCCTTGAGCCTGAGAGTTCTGACACCATCAACAACATTGGAACCAAAGCTCGGGAGGGGGCCTGCATAGTGGCATGCAGATCTTTGTGAAGACAAAGGCCTGCGAGGCCTAGATAGGAAACAGAAGACAAAACAACAGCGAGGCTCCTTGCCAAGGATGCCCATGAGGCCCTAGCAAGGCTCCTGCCGAATATACCCGCGAGGCCCCGGCAAGACTCTTGCCGAGGGTGCTTGCAAGGCCCTGGCAAACCCTTGCCGGGAATATTAGCAAGACCGCGACAAGGCTTTGCCGCCCCGTCGCCGACCCACTTCAGCGACCGACCCACCAACTAAGCAAGTACCCACGTGGCCGTCCGTGGCTCCTAAGCCTACCAGTCAAGCACCTGCGTGGTGGCATGCAGATCTTCGTGAAGACCCTACCACCACACCAGCTCAGCAGCCTGCTAGCTTACATGGCGCTGCTCGCCTTGTTGGCCTGGACGTGTGTCGAAGCAAGGTGAAGAGGCGACGGATGGGACGGGCTTCGTTGCCGTCCCCGATAAAGCAAGAGGACACCTAAGTAGCGCATTTAATGCACTTTGTCCTGTGGTGTCAGTCTATAAGCTTGTACACTATATACACTTTCCACCTCTTGTGTGCTACTGGGACGTCACCTTTGAACTATAAAAGTAGGCCCGAGGCGTACTGAGGGGGGGGGTTCAGATCTTTTGTACAAATCACGTGTCGTGGCTAGTTCAAGAGCTGAAGAACACTCAAATATACACCAAAGCAGGACTAGGGTATTATGCATCATCGCGGCCCGAACCTCGGTAAACAATCTTCATGCGGACTCCTAGACCCGCTCTTTCCACAACCGCACGCCCGCCGACCGTAGTAGGGATTCAGTGATCCCAGAGGTGTCGTTTTCCATTGACATTGTTGGCGCGCCAGGTAGGGGGCGCAGTTGTGAAAATCCGGTCTAGCAGCTAGTTTAGCAGATCTTCATCGCCATGGCTCCGAAGAAGAAGACGACAACGACAATTGGTTCATCCGGAGCCGGACGGCCCGTACTAGTGCGGGAAAGTAGCGGGGCGGTCATGGACGGAAGCCGAGGTGCGGCCCGCGAACACCCACATTGATCTGATAGTCAAAGCCGAGCGAGCAGCATCGTTCGTGCGCAAGACAGAGCTGGGCCCCCCGCAGGCGGTGCGGGACCCACCAAGGACGACGCCGTGTCACCTACTGGCAGCGCGGCGACCTCCAAGACACCTACGTCGGTGCCCACGATGCGCTCTTCCCAAGTTGTGCGCGATGAGAAGGGTCACCACACCGGTGACCCCGGGCGCCGCCATGGGAAGAGTCCTGCACATCATTCGCAGGACGAGGGAGGCCAGCATGCACGCCAAAGTGCTGGCGAAAATGGCGTACAGCCGCAAGGCCATGATAGAGCTCCTTCTAATGTGGTTAGCAATTGGAGCACATCACGGACCACGTAGCTTTCGCCGCCGCCCACACCAGTAGAAGCTTTGGCGTGCACGCAGCTGATCCTCGACTTCCCTCCTGCTGCGGAAAAGCTCGACGAGTGGAGAGCCACCATCGGGAGCCTCGTCGGCGTCGCCAACAAAGATGAGCCACGACCAGCGGGGCCCTTAGGCCGATGCTCTGTCGAGCCACCGCGTGCCAGTGGTGGAAGGGCCAGAGGTGATGCAGCCATGGTGCGCTCTCCTCCCCCACGCCAATTACCGCGGGTTTCGGTCCGTTGTGATAACGCTTGTGATAACATTTCCATAGCGTCGTCCGACCCACGGACCCACCATGATCAAGGCCAAGTTCTTCAGGAGCGAGCCCTTGAAGACGCTGGAACCACCATCGAACGCCGGTGTGAAGCGCGCCACCAGTCAGATAGGCGGGCATGGCCCACTATGGACCACCCGCCACCGGGAGGCTATGGTGGCCTACCCTATGAGGTGAGTTGCCCAGCCTTTACCTGTGAGCTGTGGCAGTTCCAGTGGCCCTCCTACCGCATGTTCAAGCCCGACGTTGGCGAGAAGTACGGGCAAGACACACCCGTCGGAGTTCCTTAGCATCTACACCATAGCGATGCAAGCTACTGGAGCCCGCGACGACAAGGTGCTTGCCAATTACTTCCCGTTGGCACTTAAGCCTAATGTCATGTCATGGTTGATTCACTTGCCGGCGGATTCCATTTCTTCTTGGTCAGATTTGTGTCATGAGTGCATTGGCGCCTTTGCTGGGGGCCATCAAGCTCATGGCCAGGCAAGCGATTTGCATATCATCCCCCAGAAGGAAGGCGAAAACCTGCGCAAGTACATACAGAGGTTCAGCCGAGTGCAGTACAACATCCTAGATGTTCATCCCGCCGCCGTGATCAGCGCATTCCATTAGAATGTGTGCAACTGCAAGATGCATGAAGAGCTAGCGATGAACAAGGTCAAAGATGTGGACAAACTTTATGTTCTCGCCGATAGGTGCGCTCGAGCTGAAGAGGGGAGGAAGTACCCCGGCGAGGACGCTGGTGCGGAAACCGACTCCACAGACAAAGACACCATCGCCCCGATGAAGAAGGGTCGGTGCCACAACAGAAAGCGCAAGGGCAAGGCCGTGCTTGCCGTCGAGGGATCCGATGACACCGGAGCTGCCAAGAAGGCCAAGGCAAATGACCCCCGCAAGGAAATTCCCGGGTGCGCTGCTTGCCGGGCCTTGGTAGCTGCCGACAAGCCAGGAAGCACCGACAAGCAGTAAAGATCCACTGCACCAAGGGCCAAAACCTCCAGAACTGCAGACAAGTTGAGCCGCTTGCTGAGAAGCAAAAAGCTGAGTATGAGAGGCAGGACAAGTCGAAGGGTCAGGCCGTGCCGAAGGATCCGGTAAGAAGCGTGGCGGCCAAGGAGGCCGCGGCGGCAAGGATAACCAGCAAGAGAGGCCCCCCCGGGGCCGCGATAAGAAGCAGTAAGACGATGATCATGATGAGGAGGACGAGTCCGACGAACACGAGTTTCAGAAAGCTATGGAGGCCATGTGCATCGACGGTGGCGCCTCGCTGCACACCTCTCACCGCCAGCTCAAGCAGTGGGCACGTGAGATTGCAGCGGCGGAGCCATCATTCGACGCTCAGAAGCCACTGAAGTGGTCTGATAACCCGCAAGTATACAGGATAGTTGTATCCTCTTTCGATAAGTAAGAGTGTCGAACCCAACAAGGAGCTAAAGGTAGAACAAATACTCTCTCAAGTCCTATCGGCCACTGATACGACTCTACGCATGCTTGACGTTCGCTTTACCTAGAACAAGTATGAAACTAGAAGTACTTTGTAGGTGTGATAGGATAGGTTTACAAGATAATAAAGAACATGTAAATAAAGAGTAGGGGCTGTTTAGATACAGATGCAATAAAGTAAATATAGCGAGTGTGGAAAAGTGGTGGTAGGAGTTGTGAAATTTTCCCTAAGCAATTGACTACTTTACTGGACCGATAGCAAGTTTTATGTGGGAGAGGCCACTGCTAGCATGTCATCCCTTACATGGAATTCTATGCACTTATGATTGGTACTATTAGCAAGCATCCGCAACTACTAGCGTTCATTAAGGTAAAACCTAACCATAGCATTAAGATATATTGGTCCCCCTTCAACCCCGTATGCATCAATTTTTATGCTAGGTTGAAGCTTCTGTCACTTTGGCCCTCCGACACATAGTCCTATCAACAAACAACTAACCCTATGGTGTGATCCATGCGCGCTCTCATATGATGGGCACCAAAGGACAGCAACATAACCACAAGCAAATTAAATCAATCATAGCAATTCATCAACCACCAATAGGACAATGAAAATCTACTCAGACATCATAGGATGGCAACTCATCATTGGATAATAATATGAAGCATAAAGCACCATGTTCAAGTAGAGGGTACAGCGGGTTGCGTGAGAGTGGACCACTGGATATATATGGGGGAAGGTGATGGAGGTGTTGGTGAAGATGGTGGAGGTGTTGGTGAAGATCGCGGTGATGATGATGGCCCCCGGTGGCGTTCCGGCGCCACCGGAAGCAAGGGGGAGAGAGCCCACCTTCTTCTTCTTCCTTGACCTTCTCCCTAGATGGGAGAAGGGTTTCCCCTCTGGTCCTTGGCTCCCATGGAGTGGGAGGGGCGAGAGCCCCTTCGAGATTGGATCTATCTCTCTGTTTCTGTGTTCTCAGATTCCGCCCCTTCACCGTTTCTTTTATATCCGAAGATGCGTAACTCCGATTGGGGTGAATCTTTCACCTAGATTTTTCTCATAAAATTAGCTTTCTTGTGGCAAAAGAAGATCATCAACTGCCTTACGGGTGGCCCAGGAGAATGCCAGGCGTGCCCAGTGGGAGGGCGCGCCCCCTATCTCATGGCCACCTCGGACACCGTTTCGTGTTGATTCTTCCTCCGGAAAATCCCAAATATTCCAAAATAATTCTCCGTCCGTTTTTATCCCGTTTGGATTGCGTTTGATATTGGGTTTCTGCGAAACATAAAACATGCAACAAACAGGAACTGACACTGGGCACTGGACCATTAGTCCCAAAAACAGTATAAAAAGTTGCCAAAAGTATATGAAAGTTGAATAATATTGGAATGGAACAATAAAAAATTATAGATACGATGGAGATGTATCAGCATCCCCAAGCTTAATTCTTGCTCGTCCTCGAGTAGGTAAATGATAAAAAAGATAATTTTTTATGTGGAATGCTACCTAGCATAATCTTGATCATATGTCTAATCATGGCATGAATATTAAGACACGAGTGATTCAAAGCAATAGTCTATCATTTGACATAAAAACAATAATACTTCGAGCATACTAATAAAGAAATCACGTCTTTTCAAAACAACAAGGCCAAAGCAAGCTTATCCCTACAAAATCGTATAGTTTGGCCATGCTTCATTTTCGTCACACAAAATGCTCCCATCATGCACAACCCCGATGACAAGCCGAGCAATTGGTTCATACTTTTTAATGCGCTTCATCTTTTTCAACCCTCACGCAATACATGAGTGCAAGCCATGGATATAGCACTATAGGTGGAATAGAATATGATGGTGGAGGTTTATATGGAGAAGACAAAAAAGGGAGAAAGTCTCACATCGACGCGGCTAATCAACGGGCTATGGAGATGCCCATCAATTGATGTCAATGTGAGTAGTAGGGATTGCCATGCAACAGATGCACTAAGAGCTATAAGTATATGAAAGCTCAAACTAAAAACTAAGTGGGTGTGCATCCAACTTGCTTGCTCATGAAGACCTAGGGCATTTGAGGAGGCCCATCATTGGAATATACAAGCCAAGTTCTATAATGAAAAATTCCAACTAGTATATGAAAGTGACAACATAGGAGACTCTCTATATGAAGAACATGGTGCTACTCTGAAGCACAAGTGTGGAAAAAGGATAGTAACATTGCCCCTTTTCTTTTTCTTTCTTTTTATTTTTTTTCTTTTTCTTTTTTTTGGGTGGGCTTCTTTGGCCCCCTTTTTTATTTAGGCTTCTTTGGCCTTTCCTTTTTTTCCTTTTTTTCTTTTTTTTTTCTTTTTTTTCATGGCGCAATGCTCTATAATGATGATCATCACACTTTTATTTACTTACAACTCAATATTACAACTCGATACTAGAACAAAGATATGACTCTATATGAATGCTTCCGGTGGTGTACCGGGATGTGCAATAATCTAGCGTAGCAATAATATAAAAATGGACAAGCCATGAAAACATCATGCTAAGTATATTACGATCATGCAAAGCAATATGACAATGAATGCTCAAGTCATGTATATGATGATGATGGAAGTTGCATGGCAATATATCTCGGAATGGCTATGGAAATGCCATGATAGGTAGGTATGGTGTCTATTTTTAGGAAGATATAATGAGTTTTATGTGTGATTGAGTGTATCATATCATGGGGTTTGGATGTACCTGCGAAGTTTGCACCAACTCTCGAGGTGAGAAATGGCAATGCACGGTACCGAAGAGGCTAGCAATGATGGAAAGGTAAATGTGCGTATAATCCATGGACTCACATTAGTCATAAAGAACTCATATACTTATTGCAAAAGTTTATTAGCCCTCAATGCAAAGTACTACTATGCATGCCCCTAGGGGGATAGATTGGTAGGAAAAGACCATCGCTCGTCCTCGACCGCCACTCATAAGGAAGACAATAAAAGAAACACTCCATCCTTCAAATTTGTCACACAACGGTTACCATACGTGCATGCTACGGGACTTGCAAACCTCAACACAAGTGTCTCTACAATCCAGAACCACCCACTAGTATGACTCTAACATCAGCATCTTTATATCGCAAAACTATTGTAAGGAATCAAACATATCATATTCAGTGATCTACAAGTTTTATGTAGGATTTTATGACTAACCATGTGAATGACCAATTATTGTCATCTCTCTAAATAGATATAAGTGAAGCAAGAGAGTTTAATTCTTTCTACAAAAGATATGCCCACTCTCTAACAAATATAAGTGAAGCAAAAGAGCATTCTACAAATGGCGGTTGTCTATGTGAAGAGAAACATGCAATCCAAACTTCAAATGATATAAGTGAAGCACATGAAGCATTCTATAAAGCCATACTCAAAAGATTTAAGTGAAGTGCAATGAGCATTCTATAAATCAACCAAGGAATATCTCATACCAGCATGGTGCATAAAAGAAAAATGAAAACTAAATGCAAAAGACGCTCCAAGACTTGCACATATCGCAGGAACGAAACGAATACGAAAACATACCGATACATGTTGAAGAAAGAGGGGATGCCTTCCAGGGCATCCCCAAGCTTAGACGCTTGAGTCTCCTTGAATATTTACTTGGGGTGCCTCGGGCATCCCCAAGCTTCAGCTCTTGCCTCTCTTCCTTTTCCTCATATCGAGTCATCCTCGATTAAACACTTCATCCTCACAAAACTACAACAGAAAACTCGGTAAGATCCGTTAGTATAATAAAGCAAATCACTACTCTAAGTACTATAGCAAACCAATTCATATTTTGTTTTTGCATTGTGTCTACCGTAATATAACTTTTCCATGGCTTAATCCACTAATATAAATTTATAGATTCATCAAAACAAGCAAACTATTCATCAAAAACAGAATCTGTCAAAAACAGAAAAGTCTGTAGCAATCTGAACATTCACCATACTTCTGTTACCCCAAAAATTCTACCAAAATTAGGAAAAATAAACAAGTTGTACAGAAAGACAGTGCAGAAAGAATCAGAACCGTTTGACTTTCTAGTTAAAAATGTAAAATCGTACACTACAGCCAAAGTTTCTGTCCTGCATCGTACAAACCAACAAGCATTGTAAACATCCTAAAGGCATACCTTGGCACATTATTTTTATAATACAATGGAATTGTACAATGGGATAATTATTTTTTTTGAAAAGTTTCTATAATTAAGATTCACAAAATTTCCGTGTGCATGAACAAAGTTCAAGGCTAGCTCCCACTTCAACAATGTTTGTCTTTCTCACTTTCACTTTCCTTTTTGAAAAGTTTTTAGGTTCCCCTCTTTATTTTTTTTGTTTTTAAACTATATGAAAGCACACACCAGAAATAAATGACTCTCTAAAACTTCCGGGTTGTCTCACTAGCAGTGCTTTCTTTAAAGCCATTAAGCTAGGCATTTAGTGCTCAAGTAATGGATCCACCAGGATCCCAAGGTATATCAAAGCCAATTTTAATTAACAATGATTTGTGATTTAGTAGTGAGCACAAAGTAACATATATCATGCAACAACGAAGTCTAACTCTCTTCCTATGCATCGGCATGTCATAAAAGAACAATTCATGCATGCATAGTAAAGGCCAATGCATAGTATAAGCAGTTTCTTGCAATTTTATCATATTGGAAACATAAAGAGGCAGAGATATAGTTCCTCTCTCATAATAATTGCATGTAGGAGCAGCAAGCACATGCATATTACATTCATCAAAATCATCATGAGCAATGGTAAAAGGCAACCCATCAATATAATCCTTACTAAGCGCAAACTTCTCCGATATAGTGTAGTCGGGAGAATTCAGAAAGATAATAGGACTATCATGCGTGGGTGAAATAGCAACAATTTCATGTTTAACATAAGGAACTATAGCAAGTTCATCTCCATAAACATAATTCATATTGGCATCTTGGCCACAAGCATAGCAAGCATCATCAAAAAGGGATATTTCAAGAGAATCAAGGGGATCATAACAATCATCATAGCAATCATCCTTCGATAAGCATGAAGGGGAATTAAACAATGTATGAGTTGAAGAGTTACTCTCATTAGAAGGTGGTCACGGGTGATCAATCCGCTCTTCCTCCTTTTGTTCTTCGCTCTCCTCATCATCTTTTTCATCCAACGAGCTCACAGTTTCATCAATTTCTTCTTCCATAGCTTCCTACAAAATATTAGTCTCTTCTTGGACAGCGGAGACTTTCTCAACAAATGCATCAATATTGTAATTGTATTCATAATTTTCATAACAATATCTAAGTATAGCAAAAATTTCTGGTCTATAAACTGAATCATCCAAATCTTTACACGCTTTAAACATAGATTCAATCTCATAAGCACCCATAAAAGCAACAAATTCTTCTATTTGTTCCACATCATAGTAATCATAGATACCATTAGCATAAGAAGCTAATGTTTCATTATCATTAAATTTGCATGAAAAGGGAAGGTGTGGAGCCTTCATCCTAGAGCAGCAAGTATAATCATGTATCAAGCATATTTGCCTAGCATACCACTTCAACATTTGAATTTGATCCCATAATAGTTTCCCTTTTTGTGTCAAGCGATAATCCCTAAAGTATTCACGTTGATCCAACGTTACTCCCATTATAAAGTTGAATGGGATTTTCTCAGGATTACCAAAGTAGTACAAAATATTTTTCACATTATGAGCATCGAGGGTTTTAGGAGGTTCCCCATCTCCATGAGTAGCAAGTACACCTAATTTTTTTAGTATTTCATGTTCCATATCCATAACTAAAGATAGAGAACAACTTAGAACAGCAAATAAAAATTACTTAGTGATAAAGCAAACAAGCACACACGAGAATATTCACCCCACGCTATGACTCCCTGGCAACGGCGCCAGAAAAAGGTCTTGATAACCCGCAAGTATACGGGATAGTTGTAGCCTCTTTCGATAAGTAAGAGTGTCGAACCCAACGACGAGCTAAAGGTAGAACAAATACTCTCTCAAGTCCTATCGGCCACTGATACGACTCTACGCATGCTTGACGTTCGCTTTACCTAGAACAAGTATGAAACTATAAGTACTTTGTAGGTGTGATAGGATAGGTTTGCAAGATAATAAAGAACACGCAAATAAAGAGTAGGGGCTGTTTAGATAAAGATGCAATAAAGTAAATATAGCGAGTGTGGAAAAGTGGTGGTAGTAATTGTGAAATTGTCCCTAAGCAATTGACTACTTTACTAGACCGATAGCAAGTTTTATGTGGGAGAGGCCACTTCTAGCATGTCATCCCTTACTTGGAATTCTATGCACTTATGATTGGAACTATTAGCAAGCATCCTCAACTACGAACGTTCATTAAGGTAAAACCCAACCATAGCATTAAGATATATTGTTCCCCCTTCAACCCTGTATGCATCAATTTCTATGCTAGGTTGAAGCTTCTGTCACTTTGGCCCTCCAATACATAGTTCTATCAATGAACAACTAACCCTATGGTGTGATCCCCGTGCGCGCTCATATGATGGGCACCAAAGGACAACAACATAACCACAAGCAAATTAAATCAATCATAGCAATTCATCAACCACCAATAGGACAACAAAAATCTACTCAGACATCATAGGATGGCAACACATCATTGGATATTAATATGAAGCATAAAGCACCATGTTCAAGTACAGGGTACAACAGGTTGCGGGAGAGTGGACCGCTGGATATAGATGGGGGAAGGTGATGGAGGTGTTGGTGAAGATGGCGTAGGTGTTGGTGAAGATCGCGGTGATGATGATGGCCCCCGGCGGCGTTCCGGCGCCACCGAAGGCAAGGGGGAGAGAGCACCCCTTCTTCTTCTTCTTCTTCCTTGACCTTCTTCCTAGATGGAAGAAGGGTTTACCCTCTGGTCCTTGCCTCACATGGCGTGGGAGGGGTGAGAGCCCCTCCGAGATTGGATCTATCTCTCTGTTTTTGCGTTCTCATATTCTGCCCCTTCACCGTTTCTTTTATATCCGGAGATCCGTAAATCCGATTGGGGTGAATCTTTCGCCCAGATTTTTCTCATAAAATTAGCTTTCTTGCGGAAAAAGAAGAGAGTCAACCGCATTATGGGTGGCCTAGGAGAGTGCCAGGCGTGCCCAGGGGGGAGGGCACGCCCCCCTATCTCTTGGCCACCTCGGACACCGTTTCGCGTTGATTCTTCCTCCGGAAAATCCCAAATATTACAAAATAATTCTCCATCCGTTTTTATCCCGTTTGGATTCCGTTTGATATTGGGTTTTGCGAAACATAAAACATGCAACAAACAGGAACTGGCATTGGGCACTGGATCAATATGTTAGTCCCAAAAATAGTATAAAATGTTGCCAAAAGTATATGAAAGTTGAAGAATATTGGCATGGAACAATCAAAAATTATAGATGCGACAGAGACGTATCATGGTCCTGCATGCCTATCATTTTTGACATTGAGGACCACCCTGATCACACAACTGCGGTCGAGTGTTTACCGTTGTTGGTTTCACAAACGATACTCCAAGTAGGTTTGCCCCTCCCTTTCCTAGTCCAAGAAGGAGGGGGAAGGAAGGAGTGGGAGAGGGGGAAAGGCAAGGGGGGTGGCCCCCCTTCCTTGTCCTATTTGGACTCAAGGGGAGGGGGCGCGCCTCTTGCCTTGTCCGGCCCCTCTCTCTCTCCACTAGGGCCCAACAAGGCCCATTAGTTCCCGGGGGGGTTCCGGTAACCCTCCGGCACTCCGAAATCACCCGGAACACTTCCGGTGTCCGAATATAGTCGTCCAATATATCAATATTTATGTCTCGACCATTTTGAGACTCGTCGTCATGTCCGTGATCACATCCGGTACTCCGAACAGCCTTCGGTACATCAAAACTTATAAACTCATAATAAAACAGTCAACGTAATGTTAAGCGTGCGGACCCTACGGGTTCGAGGACTATGTAGACATGACATAGAACTGTTCCCGGTCAATAACCAATAGCGGAACCTGGATGCTCATATTGGCTCCTACATATTGTACGAAGATCTTTATTGGTCAAACCGCATAACAACATATGTTATTCCCTTTGTCATCGGTGTGTTACTTGCCCGAGATTCGATCGTCGGTATCCAATACCTAGTTCAATCTTGTTACCGGCAAGTCTCTTTACTCGTTACGTAATGCATCATTCTGTAACCAACTCATTGGCCACATTGCTTGCAAGGCTTATAGTGATGTGCATTACCGAGAGGGCCCTGAGATACCTCTCCAACAATCGGAGTGACAAAACCTAATCTAGGAATACGACAACTCAACATGTACCATTGGAGACACCTGTAGAACTCCTTTACAATCACCCAGTTACGTTGTGACGTTTGGTAGCACACAAAGTGTTCCTCCGGTAAACGGGAGTTGCATAATCTCATAGTTGTAGGAACTTTGTATAAGTCATGAAGAAAGCAATAGCAACATACTAAATGATCAAGTGCTAAGCTAACGGAATGGGTCAGGTCAATCACATCATTCTCCTAATGATGTGGTCCCGTTAATCAAATGACAACACATGTCTATGGTTAGGAAACATAACCATCTTTGATTAATGAGCTAGTCAAGTAGAGGCATACTAGTGACATTACGTTTGTCTATGTATTCACACATGTATCATGTTTCCGGTTAATACAATTCTAGCATGAATAATAAACATTTATCATGATTTGAGGAAATAAATAATAACTTTATTATTGCCTCTAGGGCATATTTCCTTCAATTAGTCCCACTCTATGTAAGAAAAAATTAATTTGGAGCCTGATGCTAAACTAGTTGTTGATCATCAACGACGGTTAAATCCTAAGGTTAAAGAAGTGGCAAGAAATGAATTACTAAAGTGTCTGCTATGTCTTGAGCTTGTGTTGGTTTTCCTTGAAGAGGGAAGGGTGATGCAGCAATAGTAGCGTAAGTATTTCCCTCAGTTTTTGAGAACCAAGGTATCAATCCAGTAGGAGGCTCCTCAAAAGTCTCACGCACCTACACAAACAAACAAAGAACTCACAACCAACGCAATAAAGGGGTTCTCAATCCCTTCACGGCCACTTGCGAAAGTGAGATCTAATAGAGATAATATGATAAGATAAATATATTTTTGGTATTTTATAATATAGATGCAAAAAGTAAAGATGCAAATAAAAGTAGATTGGAAGCAAATATGATAAGAGATAGACCCGGGGGCCATAGGTTTCACTAGTGGCTTCTCTCAAGATAGCATAAGTATTACGATGGGTGAACAAATTACTGTCGAGCAATTGATAGAAAAGCGAATAATTATGATATTATCTAGGCATGATCATGAATATAGGCATCACGTCTGCAACAAGTAGACCGACTCCTGCCTGCATCTACTACTATTATTCCACACATCGACCGACTCCTGCCTGCATCTAGAGAATTAAGTCCATAAAGAACAGAGTAATGCATTAAGCAAGATGACATGATTTAGAGGGATAAACTCATGCAACATGATATAAAGCCCATCTTTTTATCCTTGCCGGCAACAATACAATACGTGCCTTGCAACCCTTTCTGTCACTGGGTAAGGACACCACAAGATTGAACCCAAAGCTAAGCACTTCTCCGATGGCAAGAAAGATCAATGTAGTAGGCCAAACCAAATTGATAATTTGAAGAGACTTGCAAAGATAACTCAATCATACATAAAATAATTCAGAGGAGATTCAAGTATTTCTCATAGATAAACTTGATCATAAACCCACAATTCATCAGATCACGACAAAACACACCGCACAAAGAGTTTATATCGAATAGATCTCCACAAGAGAGGGGGAGAAGATTGTATTGAGATCCAAAAGGAGAGAAGAAGCCATCTAGCTAATAACTATGGACCCGAAGGTCTGTGGTAAACTACTCACAACTCATCAGAGGGGCTATGGTGTTGATGTAGAAGCCCTCCGTGGTCGATTCCCCCTCCGGCGGAGCGCCGACGAAGGCTCCAAGATGGGATCTCACGGATACAGAAGGTTACGGCGGTGGAAATTGTGTTTCGTTGGCTCCCTGGATGTTTTCGGGGTACGTAGGCTTATATAGGAGGAAGAAGTACGTCGGTGGCCGCCCGAGGGGCCCACGAGACAGGGGGGCACACCCTATAGGGAGGCGCGCCCTACCCTCTCGTGGCCTCCTTGGCTGCTTCTTGACTTGCACTCCAAGTCCTCTGGATCATGTTCGTTCCAAAAATCACGCTCCCGAAGGTTTCATTCTGTTTGGACTCCATTTGATATTCCTTTTCTTCGAAATACTGAAATAGGAAAAAAAACAGCAATACGGGCTGGGCCTCCGGTTAGTAGGTTAGTCCCAAAAATGATATAAATGTGTAAAATAAAGCCCATAAACATCCAAAAGGGGTAATATAATAGCATGAAACAATCAAAAATTATAGATACGTTGGAGACGTATCAAGCATCCCCAAGCTTAATTCCTGCTCGTCCTCGAGTAGGTAAATGATAAAAACAAATTTTTTGATGTGGAATGCTACCTAGCATAATTCTCAATGTAATTTTCATTATTGTGGCATGAATGTTCAGATCCAAATGATACAAAATAAAAGTTCATATTGATATGAAAATGGTGATACTTCAAGCATACTAATCAAAGTAATCATGTCTTCTCAAAATAACATGGCCAAAGAAAGTTATCCCTACAAAATCATATAGTCTGGCTGTTGCTCTATCACAAAGTATTTAATCATGCACAACCCCGATGACAAGCCAAGCAATTGTTTCATACTTTAATAATCTCAAACTCTTTCAACTTTCATGCAATACATGAGTGTGAGCCATGGACATAGCACTATATGTGGAATAGAATGGTGGTTGTGGAGAAGACAAAAAGGAGAAGATAGTCTCACATCAACTAGGCGTATCAACGGGTTATGGAGATGCCCATTAATAGATATCAATGTGAGTGAGTAGGGATTGCCATGCAACGGATGCACTAGAGCTATAAATATATGAAAGCTCAACAAAAGAAACTAAGTGGGTGTGCATCCAACTCGCTTGCTCACGAAGACCTAGGGCATTTTGAGGAAGCCCATCATTGGAATATACAAGCCAAGTTCTATATTGAAAAGTTCCCACTAGTATATGAAAGTGACAACATACACTAGTAGAAAACGGAGCTTTAGCACCGGTTCGTAAGGGCCTTTAGTGCCGGTTTCATAACCGGCACTAAAGGGTGGGCACTAAAGGCCCCCTCCTTTAGTACCGGTTCGGCACGAACCGGCGCTAAAGTGCCACCACGTGGCGTGAGCTCGCGCCCTGGTATGGGGGACCTTTAGTACCGGTTGGTGTTACCAACCAGTACTAAAGGTTTTTTTTTGAAAAAAAAAATTGAAATTTTTTTTGAATTTTTTTTCCGATTTTTTTTCGATTTTTAATTTTTCTGAATTATTTGATGATTTAGTCTCTAATCACCTCTCTTAACTGCTCAAGTGTGGATCACTCATTCCAAATCATCTAACTTCCCGATCGGTCACCCATCCCTCTCACTACTCTAGCCTGAGCATGCTTAACTTTCGGGTTCTATTCTCCTTCACTTCCGAGTCTGCACTTGTTGTTTTCCTGATAATAGTAAGATGTCAATCCTATTAACCCTCAGGAGTTTAGCTTGAGCATGAAGTCACACATTTCACTGTTTGAGTTTGAAACTATTACTCTAAAAAAACAGTAATTATTTAGTAACACTAATATTTCTTGAATAAGTTTGACCATAGTTTGACCACAGTTTGACCATAGTTTGACCAGATTTGACCAAAATTCAAAAAATTGAAATAATTATTTAGTAACACTAATATTCTTGAATAATTATGCAGTAACATTAATACTTCTTGAATAAGTAGTTTGACCAAATTTAACCAATTTTTTT
>NC_057804.1:246510486-246512684 GCF_018294505.1 Triticum aestivum
CGAAGGCTCCAAGATGGGATCTCACGGATACAGAAGGTTACGGCGGTGGAAATTGTGTTTCGTTGGCTCCCTGGATGTTTTCGGGGTACGTAGGCTTATATAGGAGGAAGAAGTACGTCGGTGGCCGCCCGAGGGGCCCACGAGACAGGGGGGCACACCCTATAGGGAGGCGCGCCCTACCCTCTCGTGGCCTCCTTGGCTGCTTCTTGACTTGCACTCCAAGTCCTCTGGATCATGTTCGTTCCAAAAATCACGCTCCCGAAGGTTTCATTCTGTTTGGACTCCATTTGATATTCCTTTTCTTCGAAATACTGAAATAGGAAAAAAAACAGCAATACGGGCTGGGCCTCCGGTTAGTAGGTTAGTCCCAAAAATGATATAAATGTGTAAAATAAAGCCCATAAACATCCAAAAGGGGTAATATAATAGCATGAAACAATCAAAAATTATAGATACGTTGGAGACGTATCAAGCATCCCCAAGCTTAATTCCTGCTCGTCCTCGAGTAGGTAAATGATAAAAACAAATTTTTTGATGTGGAATGCTACCTAGCATAATTCTCAATGTAATTTTCATTATTGTGGCATGAATGTTCAGATCCAAATGATACAAAATAAAAGTTCATATTGATATGAAAATGGTGATACTTCAAGCATACTAATCAAAGTAATCATGTCTTCTCAAAATAACATGGCCAAAGAAAGTTATCCCTACAAAATCATATAGTCTGGCTGTTGCTCTATCACAAAGTATTTAATCATGCACAACCCCGATGACAAGCCAAGCAATTGTTTCATACTTTAATAATCTCAAACTCTTTCAACTTTCATGCAATACATGAGTGTGAGCCATGGACATAGCACTATATGTGGAATAGAATGGTGGTTGTGGAGAAGACAAAAAGGAGAAGATAGTCTCACATCAACTAGGCGTATCAACGGGTTATGGAGATGCCCATTAATAGATATCAATGTGAGTGAGTAGGGATTGCCATGCAACGGATGCACTAGAGCTATAAATATATGAAAGCTCAACAAAAGAAACTAAGTGGGTGTGCATCCAACTCGCTTGCTCACGAAGACCTAGGGCATTTTGAGGAAGCCCATCATTGGAATATACAAGCCAAGTTCTATTTTGAAAAGTTCCCATTAGTATATGAAAGTGACAACATACACTAGTAGAAAACGGAGCTTTAGCGCCGGTTCGTAAGGGCCTTTAGTGCCGGTTTCATAACCGGCACTAAAGGGTGGGCACTAAAGGCCCCCCCCCTTTAGTACCGGTTCGGCACGAACCGGCGCTAAAGTGCCACCACGTGGTGTGAGCTCGCGCCCTGGTATGGGGGACCTTTAGTACCGGTTGGTGTTACCAACCAGTACTAAAGGTTTTTTTTTGAAAAAAAAATTTGAAATTTTTTTTGAATTTTTTTTTCGATTTTTAATTTTTCTGAATTATTTGATGATTTAGTCTCTAATCACCTCTCTTAACTGCTCAAGTGTGGATCACTCATTCCAAATCATCTAACTTCCCGATCGGTCACCCATCCCTCTCACTACTCTAGCCTGAGCATGCTTAACTTTCGGGTTCTATTCTCCTTCACTTCCGAGTCTGCACTTGTTGTTTTCCTGATAATAGTAAGATGTCAATCCTATTAACCCTCAGGAGTTTAGCTTGAGCATGAAGTCACACATTTCACTGTTTGAGTTTGAAACTATTACTCTAAAAAAACAGTAATTATTTAGTAACACTAATATTTCTTGAATAAGTTTGACCATAGTTTGACCACAGTTTGACCATAGTTTGACCAGATTTGACCAAAATTCAAAAAATTGAAATAATTATTTAGTAACACTAATATTCTTGAATAATTATGCAGTAACATTAATACTTCTTGAATAAGTAGTTTGACCAAATTTAACCAATTTTTTTAAAAAAAATTGAAATTTGACCATATCTTTTTTTCCTTTTCGAATTTGAGGATTCTAAAAAAATTCCAAACAGGCCGTAGGCGGTCTCCATCGGATGCGGATTTTCGTGGTGAATTTTTTGAAATATTATACGTTTTTTCCGACATTGTATGCAAAAGTTATAGCCGTTTTACATTTTCCCTACACTTTTTGCAAAACATGTCCAAATTTAAGTTTTCAAATTTTCCTAACTAGTAGATATAGTAATATAACTACCTCTCGAAGGATTTTATT
>NC_057804.1:246512908-246552928 GCF_018294505.1 Triticum aestivum
CTTGTCCCCTTTAGTACCGGTTCGTGGCACGAACCGGTACTATAGGTTAGACCTTTAGTACCGGTTGGTAACACAAACCGGTACTAAAGGGGCTCGTGGGGACCCGGCCTGACGCCAGCCTGCCACTACCCCTTTAGTACCGGTTCGTGGCACGAACCGGTACTAAAGGCTCAACATGAACCGGTACTATTGATCGCAGCCACGAACCGGCACTATTGATCACATTAGTGCCCGTTTTTTTACAAACCGGCACTAATGTGCTTCACATTTGACCCTTTTTCTACTAGTGATATGAGACTCTCTACCATGAAGATCATGGTGCTACTTTGAAGCACAAGTGTGGAAAAAGAGATAGTAGCATTGTCCCTTCTCTCATTTTCTCTCATTTTATTTTCTTTTTCTTTTTATTTTTCTCTTTTTTTTCTTTTTTTTTCTTTGGCCTTTCTCTTTTTTTGGCCTTTCTTTTTTTTCTCTCTTTTTTTTTCTTTTTGTAAAGTCCGAAGTCTCATCCTGACTTGTGGAGGAATCATAGTCTTCATCATCCTTTCCTCACTAGGACAATGCTCTAATAATGAAGATCATCACACTTTTATGGATTTACAACTCAAGAATTACAACTCAAAGCTAGAACAAGATATGACTCTATATGAATGCCTCTGGCGGTGTACCGGGATATGCAATGAATCAAGAGCGACATGTATGAAAATTATGAAGGTGGCCTTGCC
Source organism: Triticum aestivum (assembly GCF_018294505.1). Classification (NCBI taxonomy): domain Eukaryota; kingdom Viridiplantae; phylum Streptophyta; class Magnoliopsida; order Poales; family Poaceae; genus Triticum; species Triticum aestivum. The sequence continues at coordinate 246,513,634 of NC_057804.1, forward strand.
ACAAATACGATGTCAACTACATGATCATGCAAAGAGCAATATGACAAAAGTAATGCGTGTCATATGAACGGAATGGTGGAAAGTTGCATGGCAATATATCTCGGAATGGCTATGGAAATGCCATAATAGGTAGGTATGGTGGCTGTTTTGAGGAAGGTATATGGTGGGTGTATGATACCGGCAAAAGTTGCGCGGCACAAGAGAGGCTAGCAATGGTGGAAGGGTGAGGTGCTTATAATCCATGGACTCAACATTAGTCAAAAGAACTCATGTACTTATTGAAAAAATCTAGAAGTCATCAAAAACAAAAGTACTACATGCATGCTCCTAGGGGGATATATTGGTAGGAAAAGACCATCGCTCGTCCCCGACCGCCACTCATAAGGAAGACAATCAATAAATAAAATTGTGCTCCAACTTCATCACAAAGCGGTTCACCATACGTGCATGCTACGGGAATCACAACCCTCAACACAAGTATTTTTCATGATAACCTCAACTAGCATGACTTTAATATCACTACCTCCATATCTCAAAACAATTATCAAGCATCAAATTGATCATAGCATCCAATTCTTTTTCTATGATAGTTTTTATTATACCCAACTTGGATGCTCATCATTCTAGGACCAACTTTGTAACCATAGCAAATACCATGATGTTCTAAAAGAATCTCAAAATAATATAAGTGAAGAATGAGAGACTAGCAATTTCTTCAAAATTAAGTCACCACCGTGCTCTAAAAGATATAAGTGAAGCACTAGAGCAAAAACTATCAAGCTCAAAAGATATAAGTGAAGCACATAGAGTATTCTAGAAAATTCTAATCAAGTAGGCTTCTCCCAAAAGGTGTGTACAGCAAGGATGATTGTGGTAAACTAAAAAGCAAAGACTAATATAATACACGACGCTCCAAGCAAAACACATATCATGTGGCGAATAAAAATATAGCTCCAAGTAAAGTTACCAATGAACGAAGACGAAAGAGGGGATGCCTTCCCGGGGCATCCCCAAGCTTAGGCTTTTGTCTATCCTTGAATATCTTGGGGTTCCATGGGCATCCCCAATCTTAGACTCTTGCCACTCCTTATTCCATAGACCATAAAAGCTTTACCCAAAACTTGAAAACTTCACAACACAAAACTCAACAGGAAATCTTATAAGCTCCGTTAGTGAAAGAAAACAAAACCACCACATAAGGTACTGTAATGAACTCATTATTTATATATTTTGGTGTTAAACCTACTGTATTCCAACTTCTCTATGGTTTATAAACTATTTTACTAGCCATAGATGCATCAAAATAAGCAAACAACACACGAAAAACAGAATCTGTCAAAAATAGAACAGTCTGTAGCAATTTGTAACTAACGCAAACTTCTGGAACTCTAAAAATCCTACCAAAATAGGAAGTCCTGGACAATTTGTCTATTGATCAGAAGCAAAAATAATCAACTCAAAAGTACGTTTCTGTGATTTAACAAAACTAAATTCGTCCGCGCAAAGTTTCTGTTTTTCAGCAGAATCAAATCAACTATCATCATAGGTTATCCTATAAGTTCTACTTGGCACAAACACTAACTAAAAGATAAAAACACATCTAAACAGAAGGTAGATGCAAGATTTATTACTAAACAGGAACAAAAAAAACACAAATAAAATTGGGTTGCCTCCCAACTAGCACTATCGTTTAACGCCCCTAGCTAGGCAGAAAAGCGAGGATAGATCTAAGTAGTGCCTTCTTTGGCACTTGGAGAGGAAAAAGAGGATCTCCTTTCTATGGCATTCATTCTTTTGTTTAGGGTAAGCACATGGCCATTAATGGATGAAGTAATATTAAGCACGTTATGGAAGTTTGCCTCTAAACTAGACTTCATCTCTTTGAGAATTTCATTTTGATAAAAGCACAAGAGAGTAGTACATTCAACCTTATCATTCATAGGGTGCCCAAATATGGTTTTCATTTTTTCATAAGTATCTATAGCATCCCCTTCAAGAAAACCTTCTTCAAAAATAGAATCTAACACTTGTTTAAAAGAAGCGGCAAGCCAACATAGAAACTTTTTAAGCAAACTTCAATTTGATATTGTGGCACATAGCTAGCCCGAATCCTTAATAACCTATCCCAAGCATCTTTTAAAGACTCATCAAGTAAATAGCGAAAAATTCCAGAGTCATCCTCATCAAAATTATTCAAGCTCTCATTGGTGACCCCGGTGGGTCTTTCTATAGCATCATTATTTATGAGCTTAGAGAGGATAGAGGGGTTATCCAAGGTACCATAACCTAGGAAAGGGCCCTTAGTTCTTTTTTATTCGGCCATGGCAACGGGAAGGCAAACGGAAAAAGGAGAAGAAGATTGGGAAAGAGAGGGCGAATAAAACGGCAAGGGTGAAGTGGGGGAGAGGAAAACGAGAGGCAAATGGCAAATAATGTAAATGCGAGGGAGATGAGTTTGTGATGGGTACTTGGTATGTCTTGATTTGAGCGAAGACCTCCCCGGCCATGGCGCTAGAAATCCTTCTTGCTACGTCTTGAGCTTGTGCTGGTATTCCTTGAAGAGGAAAGGGTGATGCAACAATAGTAACATAAGTATTTCTCTTAGTTTTTGAGAACCAAGGTATCAATCCAGTAGGAGGCTCCTCAAAAGTCCCACGCACCTACACAAAGAAACAAAGAACTTGCAACCAACGCAATAAAGGGGTTGTCAATCCCTTCATGGCCACTTGCGAAAGTGAGATATAATAGAGATAGTATGATAAGATAAATATATTTTTGGTATTTTATAATATAAATGCAAAAAGTAAAGATGCAAATAAAAGTAGATTGGAAGCAAATATGATAAGAGATAGACCCGGGGGCCATAGGTTTCACTAGTGGCTTCTCTCAAGATAGCATAAGTATTATGATGGGTGAACAAATTACTGTCGAGCAATTGATAGAAAAGCGAATAATTATGAGATCATCTAGGAATGATCATGTATATAGGCACCACGTCCGCAACAAGTAGACCGACTCCTGCCTGCATCTACTACTATTGCTCTACACATCGACTGACTCCTGCCTGCATCTAGAGTATTAAGTCCATAAATAACAAAGTAACGCATTAAGCAAGATGACATGATGTAGAGGGATAAACTCCTGCAATATGATATAAACCCCATCTTTTTATCCTCGATGGCAACAATACAATACGTGCCTTGCAACCCTTTCTGTCACTGGGTAAGGACAGCGCAGGATTGAACCCAAAGCTAAGCACTTCTCCTATGGCAAGAAAGATCAATCTAGTAGGCCAAACCAAACTGATAATTCAAAGAGACTTGCAAAGATAACTCAACCATACATAAAAGAATTCAGAGGAGATTCAAATATTTCTCATAGATAAACTTGATCATAAACCCACAATTCACCGGATCTCGACAAACACACCGCAAAAAGAGTTTACATTGAATAGATCTCCACAAGAGAGGGGGAGAACATTGTATTGAGATCCAAAAAGAGAGAATAAGTCATCTAGCTAATAACTATGGACCCGAAGGTCTGTGGTAAACTACTCACAACTCATCAGAGGGGCTATGGTGTTGATGTAGAAGCCCTCCGTGGTCGATTCCCCCTCCGGCGGAGCGCCGACGAAGGCTCCAAGATGGGATCTCACATATACAGAAGGTTACGGCGGTGGAAATTGTGTTTCGTTGGCTCCCTAGATGTTTTCAGGGTACGTAGGCTTATATAGGAGGAAGAAGTACATCGGTGGCCGCCCTAGGGGCCCATGAGACAGGGGGTGCGCCCTATAGGGGGGGCGTCCTACCCTCTCGTGGCCGCCTCGGTTGCTTCTTGAATTCCACTCCAAGTCCTCTGGATCACGTTTGTTCCAAAAATCACGCTCCCGAGGGTTTCAATCCGTTTGGACTCCGTTTGATATTCCTTTTCTTCGAAATACTAAAATAGGCAAAAAAACAGCAATACGGGCTGGGCCTCTGGTTAGTAGGTTAGTCCCAAAAATGATACAAATGTGTAAAATAAAGCCCTTAAACATCCAAAAGGGGTAATATAATAGCATGAAACAATCAAAAATTATAGATACGTGGGAGACGTATCAGCGTCCGGTAGCAGGAATAATTTATCCTATTGCTGATAGTAGGTGGGTACATCCCGTTCATTGTGTCCCTAAGAAGGGAGGTATTACTGTTGTTCCTAATGATAAGAATGAATTGATTCCACAAAGAATCGTTACAGGTTATAGAATGGTAGTTGATTTCCACAAATTAAATAAAGCTACTAAAAAAGGTCATTACCATCTACCTTTTATTGATAAAATGCTAGAAAGACTATCCAAACATACACATTTTTTCTTTCCAGATGGTTATTCTGGTTTCTCTCAAATACCTGTGTTAAAAGATGATCAGGAAAAGACCACTTTTACTTGCCCTTTCGATACTTTTGCTTATAGACGCATGCCTTTTGTTTAATGCAATGCACCTACTACCTTTCAGAGATCTATGACGGCTATATTCTCTGAGTTTTGTGAAACGATTGTTGGGGTTTTCATGGATGACTTCTCCGTTTACGGAACTTCTTTTGATGATTTTTTAAGCAACCTTGATCGAGTTTTACAGAGATGTGAAGAAACTAATCTCGTCTTGAAGTGGGAGAAGTGCCACTTTATGTTTAATGAAGGTATTGTCTTTGGGCATAAATTTTCTGAAAGAGGTATTGAAGGTGATAAAGCTAAAGTAGATGCTATTGAAAAGATGCCGTCTCCTAAATATATCAAAGGTATCAGAATTTTCCTTGGTCATGATGGTTTCTATAGGAGGTTTATTATCTCTAAAATATCTAGGCATCAAATGTTCCATTTGAGATACTTAGGAAAGCCTTGATTTCTGCACCTATTGTTCAACCGCCTGATTGGAATTTACCCTTTCAAATTATGTGCGATGCTAGTGATTATGTTGTTGGTGCTGTTCTAGGGCAAAGAGTTGATAAGAAATTTTATGTTAGTCATTATGCTAGTAAAACTCTAGACAATGCCCATAGAAATTATACTACAACTGAAAAAGAATTTTTAGCAGTTGTCTTTGCTTGTGATAAGTTCAGATCTTATATTGTTGATTCCAAAGTAACTGTTCACTCTGATCATGCTACTATTAAATATCTTATGGAAAAGAAAGATGCTAAACCTAGACTTATTAGATGGGTTCTCTTGCTGCAAGAATTTGATTTGCAAATTGTTGATAGAAAGGGAGCCGAGAACCCCGTTGCACACAACTTGTCTAGGTTAGAAAATATTCTTGATGACCCACTGCCTATTGATGATAGTTTTCTTGATGAGAAATTAGCTATCATAAATGCTTCTCATAATACTCCATGGTTTGCTGATTATGCTAATTACATTGTTGCTAAATTTATACCACCTAGTTTCACATACTAGAAAAAGGAAAAGTTTTTCTATGATTGAAGACTTTACTTTTGGGATGACCCACACCTTTATAAAGAAGGAGTAGATGGTGTTATTAGAGTTGTGTACCCGAGCATGAACATATCCTACGCAAGTACCTCTCCGAGTCTTACGGAGGACACCATGCCGGAGATAGAACCGCACACAAGGTATTGCAATCCGGTTTTTATTGGCCTACTCTCTTCAAGGATTCTCGTAAGTTTTTCTTGTCTTATAATGAATGTCAAAGAATTGGCAATATTAGTAGACGTCAGGAAATGCCTATGAATTATTCACTTGTTATTGAACCATTTGATGTTTGGGGCTTTGATTATATGGGACCTTTTCCTTCCTCCAATGGCTACACACATATTTTAGTTGCTGTTGATTTCGTTACTAAGTGGGTAGAAGCTATTCCAACTAGTAGTGCTGATCATAACACTTCTATTAAGATGCTTAAGAATTTTTTTTCCCGAGGTTTGGAGTCCCTAGATATTTAATGACTGATGGTGGTTCACATTTTATTGATGGTGCTTTCCATAAATTGCTTGCTAAGTATGATGTTAATCATAGAATTGCATCTCCATATCATCCTCACTCTAGTGGTCAAGTAGAATTGAGAAATAGAGAGATTAAATTGATTTTGCAAAAGACTATCAATAGATCTAGAAAGAATTGGTCTAAGAAACTTGATGATGCATTATGGGCTTATAGAACTGTTTATAAAAACCCTATGGGTATGTCTCCTTATAAAATGGTTTATGGAAAGGCTTTTCACTTACCTCTTGAACTAGAACATAAAGCATATTGGGCAATCAAAGAGCTGAGCTATGATTTCAAACTTGCTGGTGAGAAGAGGTTATTTGACATAAGCTCGCTTGATGAATGGAGAACCCAAGCCGGTGAGAATGCCAAGTTGTTTAAAGAAAAAGTTAAGAGATAGCATGAGAAAAGGATACAAAACCCTAAGCCCTAAACCCTAAACCCTAAACCCTGATCATGTTTTTCTATACAACTCTCGTTTAAGATTTTTTGCAGGAAAGCTTCTCTCTTAATGGGAAGGTCCTTACATTATCAAGGAGGTCTATCGTTCCGGTGCCATCAAAATCAAAAATGCCTAAGGCACAAATCCGAAGGTGGTAAACGCTCAAAGAATCAAACATTACATCTCAGGTAATCCCATAAACATCGAAACCAATATAATTAATACCATAACACCGGAGTAGTACATAAGGGATACTTTCCAGAATGTTTCAAACTCCAAAAAGGAATAGGTATGTGGTACAGTAAGTAAACCGACTCCAAAACTGTTCTAATAGCAATTTTTCTCCATTCTGGAATATTTAAAAAATTAGGAAAATTAAAAGTAGTCCGAAAGAGACATGAGGAGACCATCAGGGTGGAGGGCGCGCCCTACCCCCTGGGCACGCCCCCTGCCTTGTGGACACCTCGTGTGCCCTCCAGACTCTGTTTTCTTGCACAATACTTGTTTTGGTCGATAAAAATTCATTATATATTCTCCCAAAGGTTTCAACCACTGTACCATGACAAAATCCTCTGTTCTTGCTTCGAGTTGTTTTTCTGACAGATCTAGATCACCATGACGTCTCCAAGCACCCCAAGGACAAGTTTTTTGAGAAGGTCATCAACCCTTACCTCGCGGAGGTCCTGCAACACCCTGAAACCATTGAGATGCGTGAGGGGGTGCTGCACATCCGCGATGTTGAGGGGACAAAGACAGCCGGAAGCATGGAGACAAGACTCGAAGCAATGGAGCTACAAGTTTTCAAGTGTCAATGGATGGTGGAACATGGACTCAACACCAATCACTTGATGATCGCGGAGTTCACTAACAATCACAAGTTGGATGCCAAGAACATCGGGGAGGCCATCTTCAAGCTTCATGAGAAAATCGAGCATTTCCAAGCCCAGATTTATGACCTGCCAAACCAAAACTGCGAGTATGAATACATATTTAAGAGGATGAGTTTGGCTGCATATTTGAGGATCCCAGAGACTCGTTCATCTTTCTATGATGGTGAGCCTATGCCTTGGAAGATGGATGACAAGTCTACTACATCAAGAACTCCATCATCACCAACTCCGAAGAAAGAGACATAAATACATGGTTATGGGCACTCCCCTTGGCAACTGCCAATCTTGGGGGAGGTGCCCTGGTATCATATCACCATCACACCTTTAATTTTATCATTTTTCTTAGTTCGGTCATTTTTGTTATATATTGATCTAGTAGAATAAAGTTTTAGTGTGATCTAGCTTTCAGTTTTGCTTCGGGATATATCTATGTAATTGAGTCTGTGAGTTATATATAATAAAGAGTAGTTTTGAGTTGAGGGCTTTGCTTTCTTACTATGATCTTGAGGGAACAAAAATAATAGAAAGAATAAAAAGAAATAAAAAGATCATATATTGATCTTATGGAGAGTAATGAGTGCACATATAAAGAGTATGACGAATAAAAATTGTTGAGAATTGACAAACATAGTTTTGGTCATTGCTGCAATTAGTAGGAAGTAATAACGAAAGAGAGGTTTTACATATAAATATACTGTCTTGGATATGTTTTGTAATTATGAGCACTCATCAAAATATGACATGCTAAAAAGTTGATGTTGCACAAGAAAGACAACATAATGGATTATGTTTTCTTATATGTGAATAGAAGTTATATTGTCATGGATCCTCCAACATGTTGAGCTTGCTTTTCCTTCTCATTCTAGCCAAATCCTTTGCACCAAGTAGAGATACTACTTGTGCATCCAAACATCCCTAAACCCAGTTTTGCCATGAGAGTCCACCATACCTACATATGGATTGAGTAAGATCCTTCAAGTAAGTTGTCCTCGGTGCAAGCAATAAAAATTGCTCTCTTAATATGTATGGTCTATTAGTGTGAAGAAAATAAGCTTTATACGAACTTGTGATATGGAAGAAATTAAAGTGACATACTGAATAATAAAGTTCTTTATCAAAAGCGGCAATATAAAGTGACGTTCTTTTGTATTAAGATTTTGTGCGTCCAACCATAAAAGCGCGTGATAACCTCTGCTTCCCTCTGTGAATGGCCTATCATTTACTTTTATCTTCAACACTTATACTAGAGCCATGGTGATCTTCACCTTTCCTTTTTACATTTTTTCTTTTGGGAAGCACTATTTGTTGCGGAGATCCAGATATACATACATAATAAAGTTCATTACCACAAGCGGCAATATAAAGTGACGTTATTTTGCATTAAGATTTTGTGCATCCAACCATAAAAGCGCATGAGAACCTCTGCTTCCCTCTATGAAGGGCCTATATTTTACTTTTATCTTCTACCCTTATACAAGAGTCATGGTGATCTTCACCTTTCCTTTTTACACTTTTTATTTTGGCAAGCACTATGTGTTGGAGAGATCCAGATATATATATCCACTCAGATGTAGGTTATCATAAAGTATTATTGTTGACATTACCCTTGAGGTAAAAGGTTAGGAGGCAAAACTATAAGCCCCTACCTTTCTCTGTGTCCTATTGCAGCTTTGAACCCATAAGTATCACGTGAGTGTTAGCAATTGTGAAAGACTAGATGATAGTTGAATATATGGACTTGATGAAAAGCTCTTAAATTAATTTTTTCCGATGTTATGATAAATTGCAATTGCTTCAATGACTGAGATCATGGTTTGTGAATGAATTGTTACTTTAGCATAACAAATTATATGACAATATATGTTGCTGTTCTAAATATGATCATGATGCCTTCATGTCCGTATTTTATTTTATCCACACCTCTATCTCTAAACATGTGGACATATTTTTCGATTTCGGCTTTTGCTTGAGGACAAGCGATGTGTAAGCTTGGGGGAGTTGATATGTCCATTGCATCATGATTTTATATTGATAGTTATTGCATTATGGGATGTTATTACACATTCTAGCACAATAATTATGCCTTTTCTCTCCTAATTTTACATCTTGAAGAGAGGGAATGCCGCCAGCTGGAATTCTGGGCTGGAAAAGTAGAAAATATGAGAGACCTATTCTGCACAACTCCAAATGTCTTGTAACTTCATTGAGAGTCATTTTGGAATTAATAAAAAGTATTGGGCGAAGAAAGCACCAGAGGGGGGCCACCAGCCATCCACATGGGTGGAGGGTGCGCCCTACCCCCTGGGCGTGTCCCCTACCTTGTGGGCCATCTGGCAGGCCCCTGATGCCCATCTTCTGCTATATGGTGTGTTGTGACCTGAAAAAAAAATCAGCAGGAAGCTTTCAGGACGAAGCACCACCGTCTCAAGGCGGAACCTGGGCAGAACCAATCTAGGGCTCCGGCGGAGCTGTTCTACCGGGGAACTTCCCTCCGGGAGGGGGAAATTGAAGCCATTGTCATCACCACTGATCCTCTCATCAAGAGGGGGTCAATCTCCCTCAACATCTTCACCAGCACCATCTCCTCTCAAACCCTAGTTCATCCCTTGTATCTGATCTCTGTCTCAAAACCTCAGATTGGTACGTGTGGGTTGCTAGTAGAGTTGATTACTCCTCGTAGTTGATGCTAGTTGGTTTATTCGGTGGAAGATCATATGTTCAGATCCTTAATGATAATTAATACTCCTTTGATTATGAACATGAATATGCTTTGTGAGTAGTTATGTTTGTTCCTGAGGACATGGGAGAAGTCTTGTTATAAGTAATCATGTGAATTTGATATTTGTTCGATATTTTGATGAGATGTATGTTGTCTTTCCTCTAGTGGTGTTATGAGAACGTTGACTACATGACACTTCACCATGATTTGGGCCTTGAGGAAGGCATTGGGAAGTAATAAGTAGATGATGGGTTGCTAGAGTGACAGAAGCTTAAATCCGAGTTTATGCGTTGCTTTGTAAGGGGCTGATTTGGATCCATATGTTTCTTGCTATGGTTAGATTTATCTTAATTTTTCTTTCGTAGTGCTTGCCAGAGTGGTTAATCATAAGTAGGACGCTTGTCCAAGGAAGGGCAGCATGCAAGCACCGGTCCACCCACATACCAAATTATCAAAGTAATGAACGTGAATCATATGAGAATGATTTATACTAGCTTGATAGTAATTCACATGTGTCCTTGGGAGCTCTTTGCTTTATATAAGAGTTCGTCCAGGCTTGTCTTTGTTAAAAAAAGGATTGGGCCACCTTGCTGCACCTTGTGTACATTTGTTACTTGTTACCCGTTATGAATTATCTTATCACACAACTATCTGTTACCCATAATTTCAGTGCTTGTAGAGAAAACCTTGCTGAAAACTGTTTGTCATTTCCTTCTTCTCCTCGTTGGGTTCGACACTTTTACTAATCGAAAGGACTACCATAGATCCCCTATACTTGTGGGTCATTAGTAACATATCCAAACAATAGTTTCCCGGGAAGGTGAAAAAGGTAAGAGGCTAACATGGAAATTTGGGAGGCTTGATAAACAAGTGGTGGGTAGCGCGACATAGCGATAGCATCAAGACAACTAGCAAAGCAAAGATAGTAGTGAGAACCAAGGTTATGGTCAACTTGCCTGAAATCCCGCTAGGAAGAAGATCGAGTATGTCAGTGTACGAAAGTAGGGGCCCTCTTTGTACGCCTTTACTTGTGCACGGGCAGTCAGTGCCGCACCTATGGCCATGCTTAGCAGGTCAGAGGAAGGAAGCAGAAGTACAAGACTACCAAAGCGGCGCTCAAACCAGGGGTGCAAAAGGTAAAGCGACAAGATGGGCTTCCCCGGACAAGACCCTTGCCGGGGCGGCCTACGCAGTCCCGGCAAGAGCCTTGCCGGGGCAACTTACCCAACGCCAGCAAGGCCACCACCCTTGAGCTTGAGAGTTCTGACACCATCAACAACATTGGAACCAAAGCTCGGGAGGGGGCCTGCATAGTGGCATGCAGATCTTTGTGAAGACAAAGGCCTGCGAGGCCTAGATAGGAAACAGAAGACAAAACAACAGCGAGGCTCCTTGCCAAGGATGCCCATGAGGCCCTAGCAAGGCTCCTGCCAAATATACCCGCGAGGCCTCGGCAAGACTCTTTCCGAGGGTGCTCGCAAGGCCCTGGCAGACCCTTGCCGGGAATATTAGCAAGACCGCGACAAGGCTTTGCCGCCCCGTCGCCGACCCACTTCAGCGACCGACCCACCAACTAAGCAAGTACCCACGTGGCCGTCCGTGGCTCCTAAGCCTACCAGTCAAGCACCTGCGTGGTGGCATGCAGATCTTCGTGAAGACCCTACCACCACACCAGCTCAGCAGCCTGCTAGCTTACATGGCGCTGCTCGCCTCGTTGGCCTGGACGTGTGTCGAAGCAAGGTGAAGAGGCGACGGATGGGACGGGCTTCGTTGCCGTCCCCGATAAAGCAAGAGGACACCTAAGTAGCGCATTTAATGCACTTTGTCCTGTGGTGTCAGTCTATAAGCTTGTACACTATATACACTTTCCACCTCCTGTGTGCTACTGGGACGTCACCTTTGAACTATAAAAGTAGGCCCGAGGCGTACTGAGGGGGGGGTTCAGATCTTTTGTACAAATCACGTGTCGTGGCTAGTTCGAGAGCTGAAGAACACTCAAATATACACCAAAGCAGGACTAGGGTATTATGCATCATCGCGGCCCGAACCTCGGTAAACAATCTTCATGCGGACTCCTAGACCCGCTCTTTCCACAACCGCACGCCCGCCAACCGTAGTAGGGATTCAGTGATCCCATAGGTGTCGTTTTCCACTGACATTGTTGGCGCGCCAGGTAGGGGGCGCAGTTGTGAAAATCCGGTCTAGCAGCTAGTTTAGCAGATCTTCATCGCCATGGCTCCGAAGAAGAAGACGACAACGACAATTGGTTCATCCGGAGCCGGACGGCCCGTACTAGTGCGGGAAAGTAGCGGGGCGGTCATGGACGGAAGCCGAGGTGCGGCCCGCGAACACCCACATTGATCTGACAGTCAAAGCCGAGCGAGCAGCATCGTTCGTGCGCAAGACAGAGCTGGGCCCCCCGCAGGCGGTGCGGGACCCACCAAGGACGATGCCGTGTCACCTACTGGCAGCGCGGCGACCTCCAAGACACCTACGTCGGTGCCCACGACGCGCTCTTCCCAAGTTGTGCGCGATGAGAAGGGTCACCACACCGGTGACCCCGGGCGCCGCCATGGGAAGAGTCCTGCACATCATTCGCAGGACGAGGGAGGCCAGCATGCACGCCAAAGTGCTGGCGAAAATGGCGTACAGCCGCAAGGCCATGATAGAGCTCCTTCTAATGTGGTTAGCAGTTGGAGCACATCATGGTCCACGTAGCTTTCGCCGCCGCCCACGCCAGTAGAAGCTTTGGCGTGCACGCAGCTGATCCTCGACTTCCCTCCTGCTGCGGAAAAGCTCGACGAGTGGAGAGCCACCATCGGGAGCCTCGTCGGCGTCGCCAACAAAGATGAGCCACGACCAGCGGGGCCCTTAGGCCGATGCTCTGTCGAGCCACCGCATGCCAGTGGTGGAAGGGCCAGAGGTGATGCAGCCATGGTGCGCTCTCCTCCCCCACGCCAATTACCGCGGGTTTCGGTCCGTTGTGATAACGCTTGTGATAACATTTCCATAGCGTCGTCCGACCCACGGACCCACCATGATCAAGGCCAAGTTCTTCAGGAGCGAGCCCTTGAAGACGCTGGAACCACCATCGAACGCCGGTGTGAAGCGCGCCACCAGTCAGATAGGCGGGCATGGCCCACTATGGACCACCCGCCACCGGGAGGCTATGGTGGCCTACCCTATGAGGTGAGTTGCCCAGCCTTTACCCGTGAGCTGTGGCAGTTCCAGTGGCCCTCCTACCGCATGTTCAAGCCCGACGTTGGCGAGAAGTACAATGGCAAGACACACCCGTCGGAGTTCCTTAGCATCTACACCATAGCGATGCAAGCTGCTGGAGCCCGCGACGACAAGGTGCTTGCCAATTACTTCCCGTTGGCACTTAAGCCTAATGTCATGTCATGGTTGATTCACTTGCCGGCGGATTCCATTTCTTCTTGGTCAGATTTGTGTCATGAGTGCATTGGCGCCTTTGCTGGGGGCCATCAAGCTCATGGCCAGGCAAGCGATTTGCATATCATCCCCCAGAAGGAAGGCGAAAACCTGCGCAAGTACATACAGAGGTTCAGCCGAGTGCAGTACAACATCCTAGATGTTCATCCCGCCGTCGTGATCAGCGCATTCCATTAGAATGTGTGCAACTGCAAGATGCATGAAGAGCTAGCGATGAACAAGGTCAAAGATGTGGACAAACTTTATGTTCTCGCCGATAGGTGCGCTCGAGCTGAAGAGGGGAGGAAGTACCCCGGCGAGGACGCTGGTGCAGAAACCGACTCCACAGACAAAGACACCATCGCCCCGATGAAGAAGGGTCGGTGCCACAACAGAAAGCGCAAGGGCAAGGCCGTGCTTGCCGTCGAGGGATCCGATGACACCGGAGCTGCCAAGAAGGCCAGGGCAAATGACCCCCGCAAGGAAATTCCCGGGTGCGCCGCTTGCCGGGCCTTGGCAGCTGCCGACAAGCCAGGAAGCACCGACAAGCAGTAAAGATCCACTGCACCAAGGGCCAAAACCTCCAGAACTGCAGACAAGTTGAGCCGCTTGCTGAGAAGCAAAAAGCTGAGTATGAGAGGCAGGACAAGTCGAAGGGTCAGGCCGTGCCGAAGGATCCGGTAAGAAGCGTGGCGGCCAAGGAGGCCGCGGCGGCAAGGATAACCAGCAAGAGAGGGCCCCCCGGGGCCGCGATAAGAAGCAGTAAGACGATGATCATGATGAGGAGGACGAGTCCGACGAACACGAGTTTCAGAAAGCTATGGAGGCCATGTGCATCGACGGTGGCGCCTCGCTGCACACCTCTCACCGCCAGCTCAAGCAGTGGGCACATGAGATTGCAGCGGCGGAGCCATCATTCGACGCTCAGAAGCCACTGAAGTGGTCTGATAACCAGCAAGTATACAGGATAGTTGTATCCTCTTTCGATAAGTAAGAGTGTCGAACCCAACAAGGAGCTAAAGGTAGAACAAATACTCTCTCAAGTCCTATCGGCCACTGATACGACTCTACGCATGCTTGACGTTCGCTTTACCTAGAACAAGCATGAAACTAGAAGTACTTTGTAGGTGTGATAGGATAGGTTTACAAGATAATAAAGAACATGTAAATAAAGAGTAGGGGCTGTTTAGATACAGATGCAATAAAGTAAATATAGCGAGTGTGGAAAAGTGGTGGTAGGAGTTGTGAAATTTTCCCTAAGCAATTGACTACTTTACTGGACCGATAGCAAGTTTTATGTGGGAGAGGCCACTGCTAGCATGTCATCCCTTACATGGAATTCTATGCACTTATGATTGGTACTATTAGCAAGCATCCGCAACTACTAGCATTCATTAAGGTAAAACCTAACCATAGCATTAAGATATATTGGTCCCCCTTCAACCCCGTATGCATCAATTTCTATGCTAGGTTGAAGCTTCTGTCACTTTGGCCCTCCGACACATAGTCCTATCAACAAACAACTAACCCTATGGTGTGATCCATGCGCGCTCTCATATGATGGGCACCAAAGGACAGCAACATAACCACAAGCAAATTAAATCAATCATAGCAATTCATCAACCACCAATAGGACAATGAAAATCTACTCAGACATCATAGGATGGCAACTCATCATTGGATAATAATATGAAGCATAAAGCACCATGTTCAAGTAGAGGGTACAGCGGGTTGCGTGAGAGTGGACCACTGGATATATATGGGGGAAGGTGATGGAGGTGTTGGTGAAGATGGTGGAGGTGTTGGTGAAGATCGCGGTGATGATGATGGCCCCCGGCGGCGTTCCGGCGCCACCGGAAGCAAGGGGGAGAGAGCCCACCTTCTTCTTCTTCCTTGACCTTCTCCCTAGATGGGAGAAGGGTTTCCCCTCTGGTCCTTGGCTCCCATGGCGTGGGAGGGGCGAGAGCCCCTTCGAGATTGGATCTATCTCTCTGTTTCTGCGTTCTCAGATTCCGCCCCTTCACCGTTTCTTTTATATCCGGAGATCCGTAACTCCGATTGGGGTGAATCTTTCACCTAGATTTTTCTCATAAAATTAGCTTTCTTGTGGCAAAAGAAGATCATCAACTGCCTTACGGGTGGCCCAGGAGAATGCCAGGCGTGCCCAGGGGGAGGGCGCGCCCCCTATCTCATGGCCACCTCGGACACCGTTTCGCGTTGATTCTTCCTACGGAAAATCCCAAATATTCCAAAATAATTCTCCGTCCGTTTTTATCCCATTTGGATTGCGTTTGATATTGGGTTTCTGCGAAACATAAAACATGCAACAAACAGGAACTGACACTGGGCACTGGACCAATATGTTAGTCCCAAAAACAGTATAAAAAGTTGCCAAAAGTATATGAAAGTTGAATAATATTGGAATGGAACAATAAAAAATTATAGATACGATGGAGACGTATCAGCATCCCCAAGCTTAATTCTTGCTCGTCCTCGAGTAGGTAAATGATAAAAAAGATAATTTTTTATGTGGAATGCTACCTAGCATAATCTTGATCATATGTCTAATCATGGCATGAATATTAAGACACGAGTGATTCAAAGCAATAGTCTATCATTTGACATAAAAACAATAATACTTCGAGCATACTAATAAAGAAATCACGTCTTTTCAAAACAACAAGGCCAAAGCAAGCTTATCCCTACAAAATCGTATAGTTTGGCCATGCTTCATTTTCGTCACACAAAATGCTCCCATCATGCACAACCCCGATGACAAGCCGAGCAATTGGTTCATACTTTTTAATGCGCTTCATCTTTTTCAACCCTCACGCAATACATGAGCGCAAGCCATGGATATAGCACTATAGGTGGAATAGAATATGATGGTGGAGGTTTATATGGAGAAGACAAAAAAGGGAGAAAGTCTCACATCGACGCGGCTAATCAACGGGCTATGGAGATGCCCATCAATTGATGTCAATGTGAGTAGTAGGGATTGCCATGCAACAGATGCACTAAGAGCTATAAGTATGTGAAAGCTCAAACTAAAAACTAAGTGGGTGTGCATCCAACTTGCTTGCTCATTAAGACCTAGGGCATTTGAGGAGGCCCATCATTGGAATATACAAGCCAAGTTCTATAATGAAAAATTCCAACTAGTATATGAAAGTGACAACATAGGAGACTCTCTATATGAAGAACATGGTGCTACTCTGAAGCACAAGTGTGGAAAAAGGATAGTAACATTGCCCCTTTTCTTTTTCTTTCTTTTTATTTTTTTCTTTTTCTTTTTTTTGGGTGGGCTTCTTTGGCCCCCTTTTTTATTTAGGCTTCTTTGGCCTTTCCTTTTTTTCCTTTTTTTCTTTTTTTTTCTTTTTTTTTCATGGCGCAATGCTCTATAATGATGATCATCACACTTTTATTTACTTACAACTCAATATTACAACTCGATACTAGAACAAAGATATGACTCTATATGAATGCTTCCGGTGGTGTACCGGGATGTGCAATAATCTAGCGTAGCAATAATATAAAAATGGACAAGCCATGAAAACATCATGCTAAGTATATTACGATCATGCAAAGCAATATGACAATGAATGCTCAAGTCATGTATATGATGATGATGGAAGTTGCATGGCAATATATCTCGGAATGGCTATGGAAATGCCATGATAGGTAGGTATGGTGTCTATTTTTAGGAAGATATAATGAGTTTTATGTGTGATTGAGTGTATCATATCATGGGGTTTGGATGTACCTGCGAAGTTTGCACCAACTCTCGAGGTGAGAAATGGCAATGCACGGTACCGAAGAGGCTAGCAATGATGGAAAGGTAAATGTGCGTATAATCCATGGACTCACATTAGTCATAAAGAACTCATATACTTATTGCAAAAGTTTATTAGCCCTCAAAGCAAAGTACTACTATGCATGCCCCTAGGGGGATAGATTGGTAGGAAAAGACCATCGCTCGTCCTCGACCGCCACTCATAAGGAAGACAATAAAAGAAACACTCCATCCTTCAAATTTGTCACACAACGGTTACCATACGTGCATGCTACGGGACTTGCAAACCTCAACACAAGTGTCTCTACAATCCAGAACCACCCACTAGTATGACTCTAACATCAGCATTTTATATCGCAAAACTATTGTAAGGAATCAAACATATCATATTCAGTGATCTACAAGTTTTATGTAGGATTTTATGACTAACCATGTGAATGACCAATTATTGTCATCTCTCTAAATAGATATAAGTGAAGCAAGAGAGTTTAATTCTTTCTACAAAAGATATGCCCACTCTCTAACAAATATAAGTGAAGCAAAAGAGCATTCTACAAATGGCGGTTGTCTATGTGAAGAGAAACATGCAATCCAAACTTCAAATGATATAAGTGAAGCACATGAAGCATTCTATAAAGCCATACTCAAAAGATTTAAGTGAAGTGCAATGAGCATTCTATAAATCAACCAAGGAATATCTCATACCAGCATGGTGCATAAAAGAAAAATGAAAACTAAATGCAAAAGACGCTCCAAGACTTGCACATATCGCAGGAACGAAACGAATACGAAAACATACCGATACATGTTGAAGAAAGAGGGGATGCCTTCCGGGGCATCCCCAAGCTTAGACGCTTGAGTCTCCTTGAATATTTACTTGGGGTGCCTCGGGCATCCCCAAGCTTCAGCTCTTGCCTCTCTTCCTTTTCCTCATATCGAGTCATCCTCGATTAAACACTTCATCCTCACAAAACTACAACAGAAAACTCGGTAAGATCCGTTAGTATAATAAAGCAAATCACTACTCTAAGTACTATAGCAAACCAATTCATATTTTGTTTTTGCGTTGTGTCTACTGTAATATAACTTTTCCATGGCTTAATCCACTAATATAAATTTATAGATTCATCAAAACAAGCAAACTATTCATCAAAAATAGAATCTGTCAAAAACAGAAAAGTCTGTAGCAATCTGAACATTCACCATACTTCTGGTACCCCAAAAATTCTACCAAAATTAGGAAAAATAAACAAGTTGTACAGAAAGACAGTGCAGAAAGAATCAGAACCGTTTGACTTTCTAGTTAAAAAATGTAAAATCGTACACTACAGCCAAAGTTTCTGTCCTGCATCGTACAAACCAACAAGCATTGTAAACATCCTAAAGGCATACCTTGGCACATTATTTTTATAATACAATGGAATTGTACAATGGGATAATTATTTTTGTTGAAAAGTTTCTAGAATTAAGATTCACAAAATTTCCGTGTGCATGAACAAAGTTCAAGGCTAGCTCCCACTTCAACAATGTTTGTCTTTCTCACTTTCACTTTCCTTTTTGAAAAGTTTTTAGGTTCCCCTCTTTATTTTTTTGTTTTTAAACTATATGAAAGCACACACCAGAAATAAATGACTCTCTAAAACTTCCGGGTTGTCTCACTAGCAGTGCTTTCTTTAAAGCCATTAAGCTAGGCATTTAGTGCTCAAGTAATGGATCCACCAGGATCCCAAGGTATATCAAAGCCAATTTTAATTAACAATGATTTGTGATTTAGTAGTGAGCACAAAGTAACATATATCATGCAACAACGAAGTCTAACTCTCTTCCTATGCATCGGCATGTCATAAAAGAACAATTCATGCATGCATAGTAAAGGCCAATGCATAGTATAAGCAGTTTCTTGCAATTTTATAATATTGGAAACATAAAGAGGCAGAGATATAGTTCCTCTCTCATAATAATTGCACGTAGGAGCAGCAAGCACATGCATATTACATTCATCAAAATCATCATGAGCAATTGTAAAAGGCAACCCATCAATATAATCCTTACTAAGCGCAAACTTCTCCGATATAGTGTAGTCGGGAGAATTCAGAAAGATAATAGGACTATCATGCGTGGGTGCAATAGCAACAATTTCATGTTTAACATAAGGAACTATAGCAAGTTCATCTCCATAAACATAATTCATATTGGCATCTTGGCCACAAGCATAGCAAGCATCATCAAAAAGGGATATTTCAAGAGAATCAACGGGATCATAACAATCATCATAGCAATCATCCTTCGATAAGCATGAAGGGGAATTAAACAATGTATGAGTTGAAGAGTTACTCTCATTAGAAGGTGGTCACGGGTGATCAATCCGCTCTTCCTCCTTTTGTTCTTCGCTCTCCTCATCATCTTTTTCATCCAACGAGCTCACAGTTTCATCAATTTCTTCTTCCATAGCTTCCTACAAAATATTAGTCTCTTCTTGGACAGCGGAGACTTTCTCAACAAATGCATCAATATTGTAATTGTATTCATAATTTTCATAACAATATCTAAGTATAGCAAAAATTTCTGGTCTATAAACTGAATCATCCAAATCTTTACACGCTTTAAACATAGATTCAATCTCATAAGCACCCATAAAAGCAACAAATTATTCTATTTGTTCCACATCATAGTAATCATAGATACCATTAGCATAAGAAGCTAATGTTTCATTATCATTAAATTTGCATGAAAAGGGAAGGTGTGGAGCCTTCATCCTAGAGCAGCAAGTATAATCATGTATCAAGCATATTTGCCTAGCATACCACTTCAACATTTGAATTTGATCCCATAATAGTTTCCCTTTTTGTGTCAAGCGATAATCCCTAAAGTATTCACGTTGATCCAACGTTACTCCCATTATAAAGTTGAATGGGATTTTCTCAGGATTACCAAAGTAGTACAAAATATTTTTCACATTATGAGCATCGAGGGTTTTAGGAGGTTCCCCATCTCCATGAGTAGCAAGTACACCTAATTTTTTTAGTATTTCATGTTCCATATCCATAACTAAAGATAGAGAACAACTTAGAACAGCAAATAAAAATTACTTAGTGATAAAGCAAACAAGCACACACGAGAATATTCACCCCACGCTATGACTCCCTGGCAACGGCGCCAGAAAAAGGTCTTGATAACCCGCAAGTATACGGGATAGTTGTAGCCTCTTTCGATAAGTAAGAGTGTCGAACCCAACGACGAGCTAAAGGTAGAACAAATACTCTCTCAAGTCCTATCGGCCACTGATACGACTCTACGCATGCTTGACGTTCGCTTTACCTAGAACAAGTATGAAACTATAAGTACTTTGTAGGTGTGATAGGATAGGTTTGCAAGATAATAAAGAACACGCAAATAAAGAGTAGGGGCTGTTTAGATAAAGATGCAATAAAGTAAATATAGCGAGTGTGGAAAAGTGGTGGTAGTAATTGTGAAATTGTCCCTAAGCAATTGACTACTTTACTAGACCGATAGCAAGTTTTATGTGGGAGAGGCCACTTCTAGCATGTCATCCCTTACTTGGAATTCTATGCACTTATGATTGGAACTATTAGCAAGCATCCTCAACTACGAACGTTCATTAAGGTAAAACCCAACCATAGCATTAAGATATATTGTTCCCCCTTCAACCCTGTATGCATCAATTTCTATGCTAGGTTGAAGCTTCTGTCACTTTGGCCCTCCAATACATAGTTCTATCAATGAACAACTAACCCTATGGTGTGATCCCCGTGCGCGCTCATATGATGGGCACCAAAGGACAACAACATAACCACAAGCAAATTAAATCAATCATAGCAATTCATCAACCACCAATAGGACAACAAAAATCTACTCAGACATCATAGGATGGCAACACATCATTGGATATTAATATGAAGCATAAAG
Organism: Triticum aestivum; assembly: GCF_018294505.1. Taxonomy (NCBI): domain Eukaryota; kingdom Viridiplantae; phylum Streptophyta; class Magnoliopsida; order Poales; family Poaceae; genus Triticum; species Triticum aestivum. The sequence goes on from NC_057804.1 coordinate 246,534,817, forward strand.
CACCATGTTCAAGTACAGGGTACAACAGGTTGCGGGAGAGTGGACCACTGGATATAGATGGGGGAAGGTGATGGAGGTGTTGGTGAAGATGGCGTAGGTGTTGGTGAAGATCGCGGTGATGATGATGGCCCCCGGCGGCGTTCCGGCGCCACCGAAGGCAAGGGGGAGAGAGCACCCCTTCTTCTTCTTCTTCTTCCTTGACCTTCTTCCTAGATGGAAGAAGGGTTTACCCTCTGGTCCTTGGCTCACATGGCGTGGGAGGGGTGAGAGCCCCTCCGAGATTGGATCTATCTCTCTGTTTTTGCGTTCTCATATTCTGCCCCTTCACCGTTTCTTTTATATCCGGAGATCCGTAAATCCGATTGGGGTGAATCTTTCGCCCAGATTTTTCTCATAAAATTAGCTTTCTTGCGGAAAAAGAAGAGAATCAACCGCATTATGGGTGGCCTAGGAGAGTGCCAGGCGTGCCCAGGGGGGAGGGCACGCCCCCCTATCTTCTGGCCACCTCGGACACCATTTCGCGTTGATTCTTCCTCCGGAAAATCCCAAATATTACAAAATAATTCTCCATCCGTTTTTATCCCGTTTGGATTCCGTTTGATATTGGGTTTTGCGAAACATAAAACATGCAACAAACAGGAACTGGCATTGGGCACTGGATCAATATGTTAGTCCCAAAAATAGTATAAAATGTTGCCAAAAGTATATGAAAGTTGAAGAATATTGGCATGGAACAATCAAAAATTATAGATGCGACAGAGACGTATCATGGTCCTGCATGCCTATCATTTTTGACACTAAGGACCACCCTGATCACACAACTGCGGTCGAGTGTTTACCGTTGTTGGTTTCACAAACGATACGCAACCTCAAGGTGACGAAGATGCTAGTTTATGGCGAGGCCGGTCTGAACTTGATCTCGCCTGTTGTGATCAAAAGGCTACAGATTGCTGATGGAGACCTCGAGGAGACAGGCACGTTTCAAGGGGTCAACCCGGGAAGGAGTTAGCCGAAATGTAAGGTCACGCTGCCCGTGACGTTTAGAGGCGAGTTGAACTACATGACGGAGAGGATTGTCTTCGATGTAGCCAAGATCCCCTTGCCCTACAATGGGATCCTCGGCTGCCCGACACTAGCCAAGTTCATGGCGGCGTCACATTACGCCTACAACACGCTGAAGATGCCTGGGCCGATGACCATCATCACCATCCCCTCCGACAAGAAGGACGTGCTGATCTGCGCTGACCAACTCTACCGGGAAGCAGTTGCGACGACTGCCGCCAAGGCACTTGCTCCTGCTGCCGAAGCCCCCGGAGGGAAGAGTACCGGCCAGACCTCTCGCACCCACTCCAGCAAGCGCACATCTTTGGAGTGCTGTGCTCCCGTCGAGGACGTGCCAGAGAGCTCCACCGGCAAGAGCAAGAAATCCAGAGCTGCACCACTAGAGACCAAGAAGGTGTCCATTAAGGAGGATGTCACGGGAGGGGCTTTCACCATAAGCTCCACCCTCGATAGCAAATAGAAAGGCGCGCTCGTCATTTTCCTGTGGGTGAATGTCGATGTGTTTGCATGGCAAGCATCCGACATCCCCGGCGTTCCCAGGGATGTGATTGAGCACCATCTTGTTGTCTATCCTCACGCGCGACCTGTCAAGCAGAAGGCCAGGAAGCAGGCTTTGGAAAGGTAGGAGTTCATCACAGAAGAGATCAGGAAGCTAGAAGCGGCAGGCTTGGTGAGAGGAGTACTCCATCCGACGTGGTTGGCCAATCCGGTGGTGGTGCGCAAGGCAAATGGGAAGTGGAGGTTGTGTATTGATTACACAGATATCAATAAGGCCTATCCAAAAGACCCTTGCCCGTTGCCACACATTGACCAGATTGTTGACTCCACGGCCGGGTGTGACCTGTTATCATTCCTTGACGACTACTCAGGATACCACCAGATTTTCATGACGAGAGAAGATGAAGAGAAGACAACATTCATCGCCCCATGTGGTACGTATTGCTTTTTACGAATGCCTTTCGGGTTTAAGAGTGCTAGCTCAATGTTTGCAAGAGCAGTTCAAATTGGTTTTGAGCCCCAGCTACATAGAAATATGGAAGCTTATGTGGATGACATAGTGGTCGAAACCAAGGACAAGGCAACACTTGTACAAGATTTGGAAGAGACGTTTGCAAATTTGCGCAAGATCAACCTCAAGCTGAACCTTGAGAAGTGTGTCTTAGATGTTCCGTCCAGCAAACTTCTCGTATTCTTTGTGTCATAGCATGGGATCAAGGCGAATCCAGACAAAATCAAGGCCATTGAGCAGATTGAGGTGCCTGGGCGGATCAAGGATGTGCGTCGCCTCACTGGCTACGTTGCCGCCATGAGAAGATTCATCTCCAAGTCTGCTGAGCGTGCCCTTCCCTTTTAAAAAATCTTGAAAACGCGGGCCCAATGGAATGGACCCCAGAGGCCGAAGCAACATTGCAGGATTTGAAGCAATACCTCTCCTCCACACGGATACTGGTTGCGCCTAAACCACAAGAGCCGCTGCGGCTATATCTAGCGGCAACGAATCAAGTGGTCGGCGACACGTTACTGGTGCAGAGGGAGGTCGACGAAGGGGTAGTGGCAACAGCAGGACTGGCGGATGGCGAGCCAGAGCTCTCCCCGGCAGGGCCTGGTACCGGCAAGGCGAGGCTCCCGGTAGGGTCTGACACTGACGGCACAGGGCCTGCGCAACCAAATGAAGTGGTGCAGAAGAAGAAGATGATGCAGCACCACGTTTACTTTGTCAACTCCCTCTTGCAGGGGGCTAGGTCAAGGTACTCCAGTGTGCATAAATTGCTCTTCGGCCTCCTTCTGGCCTCGAGGAAGCTGTGTCATCACTTCCAAGCGCATGAGATCTCCCTCGTCACCCGCCTCCCGTTGCAACGGATACTGCATAACCCGGATGCAACCGGGAGGATTGTGGAATGGGCCTTGCAATTGTCGAGCTTTGGTTTGAAGTTTGAAAGTACTTCGACGATCCAGAGCAGAGCCTTGGAAGAGTTCATTGGAGAGTGGACCTCGACACCCCACGAAGAGATCCAGGAGAGCACTCTTCCCAGCAAGGAAACAAGTCGCAACTGGGTTATGTATTTTGACTGGGCTTTCTCGCTACAAGGCTCCGGTGCTGGTGTGCTGCTCGTCGCACCCACCGAAGAGCACCTCAAGTGTGTAATCCAGATGCACATTCCCAGGGAGATGTCGACGAAAAACACTGTTGAATACAAGGGGTTGCCTGCTGGTCTCGGGATCGTGGAATACCTCAGGATCAAGAAGCTCATCGTCAGGGTGATTCATAGCTTGTCGTTAGGCAAATCAACAAGAATTATCAAAGCCTGTTGATGGAGGCCTATGTAGATGAGGTGAGGAAGCTGGAGGAGCGTTTTGATGGTATACACGCGGAGCATGTTCCCCGAGTGGAGAACAACATCGCCTACTACCTGTTAAAGCGCGCTGCCTTCAAACTGCGTGTGGAACCAGGTACTTTTGTTCTTCGTTTAACTCAACCATCCGTTGAGCCATCGATAGAGCAGAACATGTGGATGAAATCAGGCCGTGGCAAGTACTTTCCTACCGAGCTCCCAGGAGCCGCTGGCAAAGGTGTTGCCATGGACACTGAGCTTGCCATGGGGCAACCAACTCCGACAGGGCGTCAAGTCCTGGCCGTAGAGACAGCCGCTCCCATGGCAGAGGAAATGCCTTTAGTCCTTGCCGTCGAGCCCCAGGCTCCGGCATGGGCACAACATACCGTTTGATTCCTCCAAAAAGGGGAGCTTCCTGAGGAGCAGGAAGAAGCGGAGAAAGTAGATCGTCGGTCTGCCATGTATCAGTTTGTTGACAACGTTCTGTACAGAAAAACACCAAACTGTGTGAAATTGAAGTGCATTCCCCGGGAGGATGGACTGGAGGTGTTGGCAGAGATACATGGAGGCATATGTGGCTCCCACATAGGGTCGAGGGCCCTTGCCGGCAAGGACTTCCGGCAAGGTTTCTTTTGGCCCACTGCCCTCCAGGATGCAACGACACTAGTAACCAAGTGTGAAGCGTGCCAATTCCATTCAAAGAAGCTTCATCAGCCAGCTCAAGCCCTTCAAACAATCCCTCTCTCCTGGCCATTTTCGGTCTGGGGGCTCGACATACTGGGCCCTTTCCCCCGTGTTGTTGGGGGCTTTGAGTACTTGTACGTTGCAATCGACAAGTTCAAAGTGGCCGGAGGTGGAAGCAGTGAGGAAGGTGACAGCGCAGTCAACCGTCCAATTCTTCAAGGGGCTAGTCTGCCATTTTGGTGTGCCAAACAGAGTCATCACCGACAACAGCACGTAGTTCACAAGCCTCACCTTCATGCAATACATCCAAGACCTCGACAGCAAGGTCTGTTTCGCTTCCATGGCGCACCCACGGAGCAACGGCCAGGTGGAGAGGGCAAATGCTGAAGTACTGCAAGGCCTAAGGACAAAGACTTTTGATAGGCTGCACAAGAGTGGAAGGCGTTGGATTGATGAGTTGCCGACGGTTCTTTGGTCGATCAGAACGACATCAAATCAAGCCACCGGCCAGACACCCTTTGCCCTGGTATATGGGGCAGAGGCAGTTCTCCCCATGGAACTCACTTACGGGTCACCTCGAGTGCTCACTTATGACAAGCTTGAGCAACAGCGATTGCGGCAAGATGACACAACGCTCCTCGAGTGAGAGCAGTGCACTACCAACAAGCCTTGCGCCGTTACCATAGCTGCAAGGTTCATGCCCGAAGCTTTAAGGAAGGTGACCTTGTTCTTCGGCGCGTTCAATCGGCAAAGAATTCCAACAAGTTGGCGCCGAAGTGGGAAGGCCCTTATCGGGTAATACAAGTCACCAGGCCCGGCGCAGTCCGCCAGGAGACCGAAGATGCCATTCCAGTGAGCAACTCCTGGAACATCGAACATCTTCGCAAGTTTTACCCATAAGGCGCGGTTGCTGGGCCCCCCGGCAGACCACCTTTTGTACATGCCTTGCCGGCAAGGCATGTAACCCTCTGTACAAAGCCAAGCGCAGACCTTGAGCATTAGTAAATGAAGCGCTGGCATCCTAATTTATAGCATGTATGCTAGGTTGAGTCCCTCCCCCGGTTAGGGTTGGTAGTGCTTAGCGGCGACTAACCCCTAGCATAGAGGTCAAGTGTGCGTCTGTCTGTTCCTTTCCATCCTCTTTGGTTCGTAGGGTACATGGACATCTCTGCTGAGCTATTTGGAACAAAGAGAACAAGTCGGCGCTCCGGTCCTGGCAAGCCAAGGTTGCCGGGGGCTGCGGACACAAGGGTCCAACCACGGCAAGCCAAGGTTGTAGGGGGGATGCAGATTCAGATAAGTCCTTTATCTCCTGTTGTGCATTTCCGTATGGAATTGGGACGTATGAAACCTCATTTTATTCCTAGGCTATCGTGCTCCCTTTTTCCTGTACCCAAGAACCATTCCCTGGGTCGGAATTTTGTTGTAGTCGCGGTGACAAGGAAGCAAACAAAGAGCCAAACCCTACTTTGCCCTGCCTCCAGCAAGAGCGTGAGTATGGTCGAATGAAGTAAGGGGACGGTAAGGCCTGTTGCCGGGCGATAATGTTTATCTTAAAAATAACAAGGATGCATTCCTTGGCATGAGTTTCCCTCACGCACAAAGATCCCGGCAAGCAACATTTTTTCATAAATACATCCCATACATGTACAATTCATACGAAATGTAAACATGAGCAAGGGGATTACAAGGTTTAAATCTGACAAGTGCCCATAGGATTAAAAACTAAAAAAAGATAAGATGCCCGTAATCCCTTTCTTGTCCCTCTCCCCAGGAAACGGACAAGGTGGCAGGAGGGCAAAAGGAGTGCCTAGGCGAGGTACGAGCAGCAGAAGACACCACAAGAACATCCCGGTGGCCGTCCGAAAGAGGGCTGGTGATGATGGTGCGGGGAGAAGAGCTGAAAGATGAGGCATCGGGCTGGCAATACAAGACGAAGGCATCGGTGCCATCATACTCTGACTTGACGGCCTGCCACCTACCTTCTTCCTATTCTCCGACCTTCCCACGCCAGCCGCCCAAGGAGGCGACCCCAAGAAGTTCAAGGAGCTGGCCCCGCCCCCGGCAAATCTCTCTGCCGGGGGAAAGACCAGGTGCAGATGAGGGTGCATCTGGCGTTGCCCGAGGACGGTGTGTCCGACACCTAGTTGGACCCGTCCTCGTTGTCTTCCCCACGGGTGTCCTTCTTGTCACTACCGCTCGAGGATGAGCTTTCGTCGCTGATCGAGCTCTCTGCGTAACACCCTAACCTGATTCCCGAGCGCCCAAAGACCTTGACGGAGAGCAAATCGCTCTCCACTAATTTGAAGTGGAGAACGCGCCCCTTCATCAAGCAGTGGGCGCGTGCAGAGGTTTTCCAACCCCGACGGAGGAGCATCACGTGAGGGACAGGGAACCTTGTGTTCGCCCACATGTCGCCATTGCAACACCCCTTCATGTGAAGCCTCAACCTCGGTGGCTGTTCAATCTCCAGCACCCTCGCAAATGCCTCGGGAAGACGAAGGTGGTTGCGCGGCGGCTCATGCAACTTCAGGATAAACTCCAGCACCGTGTCCCCGACATGGCCGCTCGGTGAAGCAGGAGGAGATGGTGGAGGAGATGGCGACGAAGATGGTGGCGATGCGGGTGTCCCCCTTCCCCGCCCACCTCTGCCTCAACCACCTTGCCGACCGCGGCCTCGTCCGGCGCCTCTGCCTCGAGCGTGTCCTTCACCTTGGGTGTCCGGCTCTTCCTTAACCACCATGGCTCTCTGGCGAGAGGAAGACATAGTCGCCTCTACAAAGGGACGGCCATGACCGCGCCCTCTTGCCATGACAGGGGAAGGAAAGAGACCAGACTGGGAGAAGATGGATGCGGGAAGATGATGTCCCTCTCCCTTTTTTATAGGGAGATGGGGCCGAGCGAGCCTGAAGGCGACCGCCCCAATCAACCAATCCAGCCGCCGGGGGCGCAAGGAGACAGGACCGACCCGCTGCTCCAATCGGCGGCGCCCGGCCCCCCACCCCGGCATTAAAGCCCGTACCCTCTGTGTCCACCGCCTGCCCTCCCCATGGCATGGAGGAGAGGTGGCGGGCGAGCCAGGATTCAGATGGCAAGTGGAACAGCCGTTTCATGCCCCGTGAAGGTGGGGCGCGGGTGCCATAATGGCCACGACCCGAGTCCACTTGGTAAATGAGCCGCGCCCCTACGGCTTCCTCTGTTTTTATGGGGAGGACGCGGACTGCCTCTTTACTATTAACCGCGCGCCACGCATTCGATGCGGGTCGTGGGGAAGCGCAACTGGCAATGGAATTACTATGGTAAAACTCTGCCACGCATGCCCGCGAACCGTTCTGGGCCTAGCCCAACAACGCATCGCACTTATGTGTGGCCCAGGCCCGGGGGCTCTTGTCGGTGTACGAAAGTAGGGCCCCTCTTTGTACCCCTTTACTTGTGCACGAGTAGTCAGAGCCGCACCTGTGGCCATGCTTAGAGGGGCAAAGGACGGAAGCAAAAGTACAAGACTACCGAAGCGGCGCCCAAACCAGGGGTGGAAAAGGTAAAGCGACAACATGGGCTTCCCCCGGCAAGACCCTTGCCGGGGCGGCCTACGCAGCGTTGGCAAGACCCTTGCCGGGGTGGCCTACGCAGCCCCGGCAAGAGCCTTGCCGGGGCAACTTACCGAACGCCAGCAAGGTCACCACCCTTGAGCTTGAGAGTTCCGACACCATCAACAACATTGGAACCAAAGCTCGGGAGGGGGCCTGCATAGTGGCATGCAGATCTTTATGAAGGCAAAGGGCCTGCGAGGCCTAGATACGAACTAGAAGACAAAACAACAGCGAGGCTCCTTGCCAAGGATGCCCATGAGGCCCCAGCAAGGCTCCTGCCAAAGATACCCACGAGGCCTCGGCAAGACTCTTGCCGAGGGTGCTCGCAAGGCCCCGGCAAGACCCTTACTGGGAATATTAGCAAGACCGCGGCAAGTCATTGCCGCCCCGTTGCTGACCCAGCTCAGTGGCCGACCCACCAACTAAGAAAGTACCCACGTGGCCGTACGTGGCTCCTATGCCAACCAGTCAAGCACCTGCGTGGTGGCATGCAGATCTTCGTGAAGACCCTGCCACCACACCAGCTCAGCAGCCTGCCATCTTACATGGCGCTGCACGCCACATTGGCCTGGACGCGTGTTGAAGCAAGGCAAAGCGGCGACGGATGGGACTTGTTTCATTGTCGTCCCCGATAAAGCAAGAGGACACCCTAAGCAGCACATTTAATGCTCTTTGTCCTGTGGTGTCAGGCGATAAGCTTGTACACTGTATATAGATTTCACCTCATGTGTGCCACTGTGGCGTCCCCTTTGAACTATAAAAGGAGGCCCGAGGCGTACTGAGGGTGGATTCAGATCTTTTGAACAAATCACGTGCCGTGGCTAGTTCAAGAGCTGAAGAACACTCAAATATACACCAAAGCAGGACTAGGGTATTACGCATCCTCACGGCCCAAACCTGGGAAAACGGTCTTTGTGCCGACTCCTAGACCCGCTCTTTCCACAGCCCCGTGCCCGCCGACCGTAGTAGGGATTCTAGTGATTCCATAGGTGTCATTTTCCACCGACAGAGTACAATAAGTGGTCCAACCAATGTAGTCGAACGAATCCTCACGATCGCAATGAAATAGGAACTATCGAGAAGAAGCACAACCAGAAAGAAGCAAACAACACGGTAAACACACAACACATAACATGGCATGATGCTCATCCAAGTATGATGCATGACAAAGCTACATGATGCTACTCATGGCAAGAGATGATGCATACAAGAACCCCACATCAAAGCAAGTTTAAATGAGGCCGGAATCAACATACAATAATTCCGGCAACTCCCCAGATGCAAATTTCGAAATTGGTCCAAATCTGAACAAAACATTATGTTAATGTTGCTAAACAGCAAGTTAAAGTGCACCATAATGATCTACATGTCTTTCGAGTCAAGTTACAAATAAGGTTCATTTAATTCGGAGCTACGCCTGGAAGATATGAACAAAACAAGTTAAACATGGCATTGATGCAAAATACATACACACATCAAGCCCACATACTCAAATCAAGGATGCAACATGACATGATGAAACTACATGTAAAACCAAGCAAATTTCATATAGAGCATGCTCGAAACGGAGCAACAGTTCAACACATACACTCAAAGCAAGTTTTATTAACAATCTACCGAAAATCGCAACACTACAAAAAAATACACTTCCGTGATGATACGTGTTTGTCACAGTAGGTCGTGATTTTTGTCATGCATGTACATCCATGACGATTTTATGACAGAATCAAGATAGTCATAACTGTGCTGTCCTGGAAGTGTTCCATGACATTACCAAAATTATCATCACAGAAGTGTCCACTTCCATGACGATAAATCGCGCATCACAGACGTGCTTTCATCAAGGGTGACCGACACGTGGCATCCACCATAACGAAACATCGTTAAGCTATCGGGTCGGGTTTTGGATCCGATAACCCGTTAACAGCCCCGACCAATGGGAAATTTCCACGTGTAAAATTCTTATTGGCCGGACGAAACACGTGTCATCTCGTTAGTGGGTCGGATAGGTGCCTATGATATGTCGACATGTGCCACGGCCCACTACTGGCCCATTTAGCTTACAAAGCCGGCCCGTTTGATTTGGTCAAAAGTTAATGGGCTGGCCCATGAAAAGCCTGTTAACGGTCTCTTCGCAAATAGCCCATTTTACAGCCCGTTAACTGACCGCCCGTTAGGCCCTAAAGGAAGTCGGCCCAACAACGTCATGTGGGCCGTCGAATATAACACCAGCCCATTACACTTTCGTCCCATGTATGGCCCACGACGTCTTTCGGCCCATATGAGGCCTTCGTATCTTTCGGCCCTTTACAGGCCCACGGTGACTCTAGCCCATAATCAACAGTAATTTTCTTTGTACCCATTAACGGCCCGTGATTTACATGGGCCGTTTCTAGCCCGTGTTAGCTTTCGGCCTATTGACGACCCATACGTTATTGGGCTCCTTTTCGGCCCTCGATTACTTCCGGCCCGTTACTGGCCTCTTCCCCTAATGGGCCAAATTCGGCCCATGGCAAGAGTCGGCCCGTTACTGGCCTGTTCCCCTAATGGGCCAAATTCGGCCCATGGCAAGAGTCGACCCATTACTGGCCTGTTACCCTAATGGGCCAAATTCGGCCCATGGCAAGAGTCGGCCTGTTTCTGGCGTGTTAACCCGTTGCGCCGTTTCCAGCCCGTCCTATATTCTGGACCATTAACGACCCGTTATGCCTGTGATAGAATTAAGCCTTTGCTATCCTACGGCCTGTTAACGGCCCGTTACCGTGCTGGGCCGATACCAATTACGCCCGATTATAGCCCATGTAGACACATTTATCCGACAGCCCGAGGCCCACCGATTACAGGCCCATTTATCGACGGCCCGTAGGAGACCCATGGATCCTATGGCCCGTATATGGCCCATGGTAGTTGCGGCCACTAGCAAACCAGGGAAAAAGAAGACTAGGAAATAAATAAGGCCGAAACTAGTGCTAGGCTATTAAGGCGATTGCACAGATTACATCCACTCGGCATCAAAGATTGCCACCAGTGCAAATATAGGGAACACCCTACACTACACAAAAATGGCTTGCTGTTTTCTTCAGCCGGTGGCTACACGTTAAGAATAAATTTTGTATCACACCAAAACAAATTACAACTATATAACAAAAGGAAGGTTGGCATAAAACTTAACAGTCTAGCAGATAAATGCACCACCAAAAGTTCAGAAGCTCAGTTCATTTGAACTAGCTGTTACATTTTCGTGTTGTGTTGTCCGATGGAGCACATTAACCCTCGCCTTCATTTCCCCTATGCTCCTGAACAACATAGCAAATGTTTGATAGTATGATTTCAAAACCATGCATATCTTGACGATATTGAGCAATGTTTCTCCTTGTTTCACAAAGGGTCTCTGTTAGGGAATGGACTTGTGTCTGGAGCGCAGATACAACATTGCTTTGAGCTTGCATATCTTGATCATGAGGCAGTTTGGACGATATTGCCTTAACAACCAACCCAGTATTACGCAGGAACGTGCTTTTGGCACTATTAGTGGACAGGTACTCACCCACTTCAGCAAGAGCTGACATTGGTTATAGTTGCCTTGCCACCTTCAGAAGGTGGCGGTTCCACCATTTTTTCCATAGCTCGCTGAAAAGTTGAGGTTTTACATTAGTAGTCCCAGAACAGAAGATATTAAGGAGGCAGCAAAACCAAACGAAATAGCTTTGGTCTATATACAGAACTTATTCTGGTGAACCCATGTAAAATATTAGTTGTATTTTATTGCAAAGTACAAACCAGGTTCCAAACATATGACCATGTACCATCGCTAATGTATTGTCTATTTCTTCACATTGTATTCAGGGCTAACGATAAAGAGACGAAATTTATAATACGGTAAGCATAGTATGACATCATTCATTTCACATGACAACTGAGAACAGACAAACAGGCAATTGTAACGTTGTGTGGGCAAGTCCAGCTCGGAACTAGATTACGGGTCAAGATCAAAGGAACATCACTCCTGTCTTTTAAACCTTGTAAGGTGCAATGATACGCTAAGACAATTGTGTATAAAATTGAAAAGAGTAATAGACATTGGCTGCAAACCATGCAGTTCAAGACACAAGTCAGAGTAAGTAGTAGTTAAAATGCATGAGGATTAAGGACTTACAACAACGGCTTTGACTGGTGTAGTCATGCCCTTCTTCTTGCTGGTCTGACAGTCCTTGAAGATTTCCACAGCATTTGGTTCAGGTACTTTTTGGTCCTTGCAGGCTTTCCTCTGCATTTCGAATAAGTCAATATAGATCTGATAATATGGTATAGCGAAAAGAGTGAAACAACAGCTAATTACAAGAGCCTCGCAGTGTGCAATATAGCTATGAGATCTTGTCGTTTGTTGGAATTTCACTTTCGTACGGTTGGCCTTGTTCTTTGAACAGTTCACCTACAATAAGATAGATTTGTGTGACACATGTGTAAATAGGACTTCAACATGTGATCTGATCACATATATATAATGTACCTGATACTTCGGATCAGACCAATGTTTAACAAGGCCCCTCCAATCTTCATCCGATATATTTTCCACTGGAGATGTTTGGGAAAGTTCACTGTTAGACTTGCCTTCAAAGTGAGTTTTCCTGAAGTTATACCGACACTGTCGCAGAGCAGACTTGAAAACATGGGTGCAAGCTTGTCTGGTTGCATCATCTTGGCTATCCAACTTGAACCTCATCTATTGAAAATTATGGGAGTCTCATTATCAGCAACCTAGAAAGTATGGGACAGAGCAAGACGATATTACTAGTTTCCATACATAACCATACGTACAGATAAATGGTCTAGGAAGGTGTTGAACTGGGGTTCGTCTTTGTCATTCTTGTACTGAATCCATGTTGGGAGGATACGTACATGACACCTAACAGCAACCGATGCCTCTGATACTAACTTGGCTGACTCTGTAGCATCACGTGGCCTTTTTAAACCAGCCTCAAAACGGATCTCCATTCTTCCTCCTCTAGATTTAGTTAACCTATCGAGCATTATACCTGATGTTTGTTTCCTCTTCTGCCTAGGTGCTAGTCCAACAACAAACATAGGAAGTGTTAGTGTACATCAAACTATGAGACTACATATAAAGAAGCATGCAACTGTAACTTGACTCCAGCAACTACCTTCTTGTTGTTGAAGCTCACAAGGTTCATCTGATATTGCCAACTCGTCTTGTGTCAAGAGTGCTTGGGAAGTAGTGTCAGGTGGCAAGGGAGCTTGGGAATGTGCTTCTAGCTGAATTGACGCCCGAGTAAGTCATGCAGCTGGTAGTACTATGGTAGGTGTTGCAAGAACTAGGGCTGTCTCTGCTTGTTTGGTCACAGCTATTTGTTTCTGTTTGTCTTTTTTTGCAACTCGTGTAGCATGGGATGCCGTGTTTATAGAATTTTCCGCTGGACTTTGACCTTCTATTGCACCATCAGTACCAGCAAAATTAGCAGGATTCATCCGCTTCTCATTCCCTGCCATTCTGTGTTTCTTCCTCTTTCTCTGTGCCATGTTAAGTCAAGCCGACAAGAAAAACGAATAACAATTTAGTTCTTCATAACAAATTGATGCGTGATGCAGACGAACTGAACTTTGATGTTAGACAACCACATGATAGGAGGATGTAATATGTATGAAAAACAGGATGGAAGAGATAACCAGAACTATGATGTGTAAACTAAGAAGAAGACATTTCACCAAGAAGCAATGCAATGGAAGGTAGACACCATATGAAAGATGCTACAAATATCGCTCTGCCAAGTTAACAGTGTCTCGTCGTAAATGGCATTTAAACAAATGTGAAGCAGTACAAGAAATAAATCATATGCAAGGTGCAAACAACATCACACTACCATGCTAGAGGTCTCTCGTCATTAGTGCCATTGCATATTCACAGCATTGCATATTCACAGCTTATGATGTGTAAACTAAGGAGAAGGCATTTCAACAAATTAGAAGCAATGAAAGCTAGACACCATATGAAAGATGCAACGAATATCACTCTACCAAATTAAAACTGGCTCTTCATAAGTGTCATTTCAACAAATTAGTAGTACAAGCTAGAAAAGAATGTGAGATGTAACCTATATCACACTTTGAAGTCAAACGTGTTTTATGATAAGTGATTGTTGCAGGTTACACAACAGTAGTAATTTGATGTAAGAACATGGTGTGATAGACAGATATTGTATGTTCTAGAAACAGGAACATGTGTCTTATTCAAGTATAATGTGTAAAGTATGCAGATGGAATTCAACAAAATTAGAAGCAATACAAGCTAGACATCACACATAACATGCAACAACATATAACACTGCCAAGTTAGAGGGAGCACCGGTGATGCTGCACTAGGGGAGACGTGCTCATCATAAACATAGCTTTGTTGAGTGTATATGCATGTGTTGTCTTGGAAATCATCTTGGGGGTGTGGAGGAGTAGAAACTGTAGAGGCCCTCCGTTCGGAAGGAGCACCTTTATCCGTTGCCTTGCTAACTTCCTTCTGCTTTATTGATTTTGAATTGTCAAGTAAAACCGACAAGAAAGAGCAATAAAATTCTCTCTTCAGAACTCATTCATGCATGATACTGACAATCACTACTTTGATGTAAGGCAAACACATGATACCAGGATGGAATATGTACGAAAAACAGGATGGCATGGCAGGTTCACAACTATTTGTGTAAACTAAGCATAAACCATTCCAGCAAATAAGAAGCAACGCAAGCTAGACACCACATGAAAGATGGAACCAATATGAGTCTGCCAAGTAAAAAGCGTCCCATCATAAATGGAATTTCAACAAATTAGAAGCAGCGCATGCTATAAATCATATGAAAGATGCAACTAATATCGCACTGCATATACTAAAGGTGTCTCGTCATATTGATTGATGCGGGATACAAAAAACAATAGTTTTATGTAAGGACATGCTTAATAGACAGATGTACTATGTACTAAATATAGGAAGGCATGTCACATTAACATGTATAGTGTATAAGCTAAGCAGACTAGCACATTCAATTGAACCAGATTGGAAGAATTACAATCTAGACACCATATGCAACATGCAACCACATATCATGCTGCCAAGTTAGAGCAAGCACCTACGATGCAAGTGTAGGGGAAATGTTGTAATCAACTACAGAGCTACGTTCAATATCTTCATCTAGTATTTCTGTTTCTTGAGAATCATGTCGGGAGGCTGACGCTACATTCTTTAAATGAGGAGTAGTCCCCTTTCCTGCCTGCCTCGTCATAAGTGATTGATGAGGGATACACAAGAACATTAGTTTCATGTAAGAACATGGTTAATACACAGATGTACTAGTGTAACGCCCCGGATACAACTTTACAGATTCGTAACTCCAACTCTTGCCTTTTCCGGAGATGCGATATGATATTTCCTTCTTACCCATTGTGCCATTCTTTCAATAGTTCCGGAGGCAGTGTGTTGTTGACTTCATCAAGTATCATCCCATCTTCTCAAGTTCATGTTCTATTCCTTCTATGTTCAACCGGAGTGTTGCCCGAATTCTTCATCTCTCATCTTGTTTTAACCGGAGTGGTTTCAAATTCTATCCTATCCATTAAACTCTTGATTCATGTCTTTGCAACCTTCAAGTTCTCGTAATATTCCTTGTTCCTCTCTTATAACGGAGTGTTTTCAACTTCATTCACCTCCGGTGTATTCTTCCTTCAATTTGTTCAACCTCTCAAGGTTCTTTGGTTTCACTCTTTTGTCGAAGAAGCAACTTAGTTTACCTCTTATCTTCCTCTTCCTTTTCCCTCTGGTGCCATCCTAGATCTCGGGACGAGATCCTCTCATAGTGGTGGAGTGTTGTAACGCCCCGGATACAACTTTCCAGATTCGTAACTTCAACTCTTGCCTTTTCTGGAGATGCGATATGATATTTCCTTCGTGGTTGGGTTTTTGTCTTTTGTTTTGCATTTTATTCATGTCATGCATCTCATCTCATAGCATTGCATTTGCATGTTTTCATAAAGCTTGCACCCGTTCTTAGTTGTCGCGTGCCCCCTTGCTTTCATTGACCGTTTCGAGACCAATCGGGTTTTCGCTTCCCTCTTGAGCCTGATCACCTAACCCCTCTTGCCAGCTCTCAGACCCCTCGCGTGCGTCTGAAAGTTGTCCCGGACCCGACCCGGGCAGTCGTTACCTTTGAGTCCGGATCATCCCCTAACATCTCTAAAACATCTTCGTTTCTTATTTAGACTTTCCTAACCTATCTTTTCTCGACCGTCGGATTTTGATCAGATGATCGAACTCCTCTCTTTTCCCATATATATATACTCTACCCCTAGTTCATTTTGGACCAAACCCTATTTTTAGGGATCCTCCTCCCCGCCGCCACTCTCTCTGGTTCCCCTTGGGATCACCAGCGAACGAACCAGCACCTCCCCTGGTCTCCTCCTCGTTTTCCAGATCGGGCTAACCACAAGCTACCAAGCCATCGATCCACAGCCTCCCTCGATTCCCCATTCAATCACCTGCCCAAGCGCTCCACCTCGCGATCCCGCCGCCACCAGTGAACCTCGCCACCGGCCTCCTGCCGTTGCCCGGATCCAGTGCCCCTCCGCCCGTCCGAGCTCCGGCGAGCCACCAGCAGGCCGTGCGCCTCGCCTCTGCCCTTCTCCTTCCTTCCTCCTCTGCTCTTCTCTCTCCCTCACATCGTGACCCCTCTCTCTTCAGGTCGAACAGGAAGCCGTCATGGGCGCCCCGCTGCCACAAGGAATCGATGGCTCTGGCCCTCCTCCAGTCATCTTCAACCCTAGGTGCCGCCAAGTCCCTCGCTGCCGTCGACCCGCCGGAGTCCCTGCGTCCCTGCATCGTGTCGCCCTGCTTCGTCTCGCTGCAGGTGGAGCAGCGAGCCAGCGCCTGTTGACCGCGTCGCTGCCTCCAGATCGACCTCCCGCGCCTGGGCCACCTCCCCTTCGCCTGTTGGTCAAGGCCCAGCCGTGCTAAGATCCGGCCTGCCTGGCCTCCTGCTCCACCGACTGGGCCTAGCCCAATGTGAGAAGCTCAGATCCTTCTGTTTTGGCCCGTGTTATGTTTTTGCTTGTCCAGCGATTTTAGCATTATCCGGTGAATTACTGTTTTCAGAAAAACCCTTGAACTTCATGCATATAATTACTCACAAACTATGCATCATATATAAATAATTTATATATGTAAAATGCTTAGAATTTCATCTAGTTTCATAATATGCAACTTTTATCCATGTTAAAAATGTTTAAGTTGTTGTTTGTTTAAATTTGCTAATATGCCATGTTAAAATGATTTATTTCATAACTAAATAACTATAGCTCCAAATTTAATAAACTTTATATGTAAATGTGGTGGAAAAATGCCTAGTTTAACATGGTGCACTTTATTTTCCTGTTTAACAACTCTAAAATATGTTTTAGGGCAGAACAGTACCAAATCTAAAATATGCACATGAGGATTTTCCGGAATTGTTGTTTGTTATTTCCGGCCTCATTTAAACTTGCCTAAATAGGTAGTTTAATTATGCCTCACCTCTTGACATGTTTAACAACTTTTAATATTGTTTGGTAGCTTAAACGAGATTAAACTAAATATGTCCATGTGGTGTTTTGTCAATATGCAACTCGTTGCATATTGAGCTCCACTTAACTTGTAGTATTGTTTGTTGCACTTTGCCATGCCATGCCTCTTTAAACCGGACATGCATCATACTTGTTTGTGCATAATGCCATGTTTATGCTTGTGCATTTACCATGTTGTTTGTTTCTTTCCAGTGTTGCTTCTTAGTTCCGGTAATGTTGCGATTGTGAGGATCCGTTCGACCACGTCCGCTTGTCTTCTTCATGGACTCGTTCTTCTTCCTTGCGGGACTTCAGGCAAGATGACCGCTACCCTGGATCTCACTACTATCATTGCTATGCTAGTTGCTTCGTTCTATCGCTATGCTGCGCTACCTATCATTTACTCCTCAAGCCTCCCCAAATTGCCATGTCAGCCTCTAACCTTTTTCACCCCTCGTAACAAACCATTGCTTGGCTATGTTACCGCTTTTGCTCAGCCCCTCTTATAGTGTTGTTAGTTGCAGGTGAAGTTGAAGATTGCTGCATGGTGGACAAGATTATGTTGGGATATCACAATATCTCTTATTTAATTAATGCATCTATATACTTGGTAAAGGGTGGAAGACTCGGCCTTATGCCTGGTGTTTTGCTCCACTCTTGCCGCCCTAGTTTTCCGTCATACCGGTGTTATGTTCCCGGATTTTGCGTTCCTTACGCGGTTGGGTGATTTATGGGACCCCCTTGACAGTTCGCTATGAATAAAACTCCTCCAGCAAGGCCCAACCTTGGTTTTACCATTTACCTCACCTAGCCCTTTTTCCCTTGGGTTTCCGGAGCCCGAGGGTCATCTTT
>NC_057804.1:246553187-246564321 GCF_018294505.1 Triticum aestivum
GTGAGTGTTGGTCCAACCTGTCAGCCGTCGGTGGCCACCAGGGGCAACTCTGGGCTGGCCTACCGGAAGTTTGGACAATCCGTGGTGCTCTGAGAACGAGATATGTGCAGCTCCTATCAGGATTTGTCGGCACATTCGGGCGGCTTTGCTGGTCTTGTTATACCATTGTAGAAATGTCTTGTAAACCAGGATTCCGAGTCTGATCGGGTCTTCCTGGGAGAAGGTATATCCTTCGTTGATTGCGAGAGCTTATCATGGGCTAAGTTGGGACACCCCTGCAGGGTATAAACTTTCGAAAGCCGTGCCCGCGGTTATGGGCAGATGGGAATTTGTTAATGTCCGGTTGTAGAGAACTTGACACCAGATCCGAATTAAAATGCATCAACCGCGTGTGTAGCCGTGATGGTCTCTTTTCAGCGGAGTCCGGGAAGTGAACACGGTTTTGGGTTATGTTTGACGTAAGTAGGAGTTCAGGATCACTTCTTGATCATTGCTAGCTTCACGACCGTTCCGTTTGCTCTCTTCTCGCTCTTATTTGCGTATGTTAGCCACCATATCATGCTTAGTCGCTGCTGCAACCTCACCACTTTACCCCTTCCTTTCCCATTAAGCTTTGCTAGTCTTGATACCCATGGTAATGGGATTGCTGAGTCCTTGTGGCTCACAGATTACTACAACAACAGTTGTAGGTACAGGTTGTGCGATGATCATGACGCGAGAGTGATGTTTGCTTGTCTTGGAGTTCTTCTTCTGCTTCTTCTTCAATCAGGGGATAGGTTCTAGGTCGGCAGCCTGGGCTAGCAGGGTGGATGTCGTTTGAGTTTCTATTTGTGTTTCATCCGTAGTCAGTTGATGCTATTGTGTATGATGTATTGTTGTATTCGTGTGGCATTGTATGCCTTTTGTATGTATCCCTATCTATTATGTAATGTTGTTGTAATGATATCCACCTTGCAAAAGCGTTTCAATATGCGGGTCTATCCTTGGTGGGACCTTCGAGTTCCTTTTGGATAGGGTCGCATATTGGGCATGACAAGTTGGTATCAGACCGAAGAAAAGTTCCTCTTAAATCATTACCCATTCTTGCGAAGATGCATAGTTCAAGTTTGATGCCCTCCTCTCATAATTGTTTTCGATTGTGGGAATTCTTTTCACCCATCCGGAGCATTTCTTGAGTTGTTTCCATTTCTTTCCTCTGAAGGCCATCATGTCATAATTCTTCATTCTCACCGTGTAGCTACCATTCTCCAAATCTTACAGGTGAATCAGTCAAATATCCTCTAATCAGTTCATGTTCTCTTTGTTCTCATGTATCTAAATCCCTTCAAGTATCTTCATTTGTTTTCAAAAAAATTCCGGTGAATTGTGCCCTTGCTACTCTCTTTTCCAATATTTACGGTGGTTCGTTCAAGATTCCTCTTCCTTTGCTACCGTATCATTTCATTCAATGTTTCCAATCCCACCGGTGGTTCCATCTATACCATCTCAAGTTTGCACTATATCTCTTTTAATCCTTTCTATGAGAATAAGTAGTGTGCCAAATCCATTGCTGGTCGTCAATTGAATTTGATGAAGGATAAGCATACAATCAATATTATTCTTATTTCCTCAAGGTGATTCAATTCTTTTATTTCCGGAGTTCCAAGTTTTCTTAGTTATATCGTCGCAAAGCTCCATCTAAATCATTGCAAGGGTTCACCTTGTGTTTTCAACCTCTCTTTCTTTCTATCATCCTTTTATTACCAGAGTTCTTCATGGAGGCTCTACATGATCGTTCGTCAAGGGATTCTTTTCATTCTTCAATTGCTCTTCAAGATTTCTCTTGAAGTTATGATCCGCAAAGCTATACTCTAAAATAAACATGGTGTTCAACACATGTCTTGTTTTGAGGAGTTCAAGCATTCTTCATCTTGCATTCTGAAGTGCAATTCTTTCTACCTTATCTTTTGAGGTGGTGTTATGTCACTCTTGACAATTTCCTTCATGTTTCATGATTCATATTGTTGTCAAGAATGAGGTATTTTAAATCCATCAATCTCTTTGTTGGAGTTATCTTGTGTCATATTTCACCTAAAGCCTTCCCTAAGGAATGTTGCTATTGTGGTGCTTATCAATGATCCAAGATATCTCTATATCATCTTGGTGGAAGAAAATTTTCATCTCGTCGGTGTTATCATTAATATTATTTGTTTTTGGTAGTGGCAGAGTTTTGCCTCAATTTTGAGAAGTTTTTCCATAAGCCCACTACAAGCTTATTCGTTTCGTTGTTGGTTTTCCAACAACTTCGTTATAACCT
Source organism: Triticum aestivum (assembly GCF_018294505.1). Taxonomy (NCBI): domain Eukaryota; kingdom Viridiplantae; phylum Streptophyta; class Magnoliopsida; order Poales; family Poaceae; genus Triticum; species Triticum aestivum. The sequence continues at coordinate 246,555,484 of NC_057804.1, forward strand.
TCTTGGAAGGGTGCTTTCCAAGCTCATTTGTGGCAGAAGTTGGCATTTTGTTCTCCATTCTTATATTTCAATGATCTATCTTCTATTCTTTCTTCTGGAGGCATGGTGATGTTGCTCTCTTCACTCATCATCTCTAATTGTGAGGACTATGTTCTTTTCATGCTTATCCATTTAACCGGAGTGTTGTGTTCTCATTCAAGTTCTTTCATCTTATCAAGTTTTGCCTCTCTTTTCAACCTTAGTGCTGTCTGAAATCCTTCTTACCCATTGTGCCATTCTTTCAATAGTTCCAGAGGCAGTGTGTTGTTGATTTCATCAAGTATCATCCCATCTTCTCAAGTTCATGTTCTATTCCTTCCATGTTCAACCGGAGTGTTGCCCGAATTCTTCCTCTCTCATCTTGTTTTAACCGGAGTGGTTTCAAATTCTATCATGTCCATTAAACTCTTGATTCATGTCTTTGCAACCTTCATGTTCTCGTAATATTCCTTGTTCCTCTCTTATAACGGAGTGTTTTCAACTTCATTCACCTCCAGTGTATTCTTCCTTCAATTTTTTCAACCTCTCAAGGTTCTTTGGTTTCACTCTTTTGTCGAAGAAGCAACTTAGTTTACCTCTTATCTTCCACTTCCTTTTCCCTCTGGTGCCATCCTAGATCTCGGGACGAGATCCTCTCGTAGTGGTGGAGTGTTGTAACGCCCCGGATACAACTTTCTAGATTCGTAACTCCAACTCTTGCCTTTTCTGGAGATGCGATATGATATTTCCTTCGTGGTTGGGTTTTTTTCTTTTGTTTTGCATTTTATTCATGTCATGCATCTCATCTCATAGCATTGCATTTGCATGTTTTCATAAAGCTTGCACCCGTTCTTAGTTGTCGCGTCCCCCCTTGCTTTTGTTAACCGTTTCGAGACCAATCAGGTTTTCGCTTCCCTCTTGAGCCTGACCACCTAACCCCTCTTGCCAGCTCTCAGACCCCTCGCGTGCGTCCGAAAGTTGTCCCGGACCCGACCCGGGCAATCGTTACCTTTGAGTCCGGATCATCCCCTAACATCTCTAAAACATCTTCGTTTCTTATTTAGACTTTCCTAACCTATCTTTTCTCGACCATCGGATTTTGATCAGATGATCCAACTCCTCTCTTTTCCCATATATATATACTCTACCCCTAGTTCATTTTGGACCAAACCCTATTTTTTAGGGATCCTCCTCCCCGCCGCCACTCTCTCTGGTTCCCCTCGGGATCACCAGCGAACGAACCAGCGCCTCCCCTGGTCTCCTCCTCGTTTTCCAGATCGGGCTAACCACAAGCTACCAAGCCATCGATCCACTGCCTCCCTCGATTCCCCATTCAATCACCTGCCCGAGCGCTCCACCTCGCGATCCCGCCGCCACCAGTGAACCTCGCTGCCGGCCTCCTGCCGTTGCCCGGATCCAGTGCCACTCTGCCCGTCAGAGCTCTGGCGAGCCACCAGCAGGCCGTGCACCTCACCTCTGCCCTTCTCCTTCCTTCCCCCTCTACTCTTCTCTCTCCCTCACATCGTGACCCCTCTCTCTTCAGGTCGAACAAGAAGCCGTCATGGGCGCCCCGCTGCCACAAGCAATCGATGGCTCCGGCCCTTCTCCAGTCGTCTTCAACCCTAGGTGCCGCCAAGTCCCTCGCTGCCGTCGACCCGCCGGAGTCCCTGCGTCCCCTGCATCGCGTCGCCCTGCTTCGTCTCGCTGTAGGTGGAGCAGCGAGCCAGCGCTCGTTGACCGCGTCGCTGCCTCCAGATCGACCTCCCGCGCCTGGGCCACCTCCCCATCGCCTGTTGGTCAAGGCCCAGCCGTGCTAAGATCCGGCCTGCCTGGCCTCCTGCTCCACCGACTGGGCCTACCCCAATGTGAGCAGCCCAGATCCTTCTGTTTTGGCCCGTGCTATGTTTTTGCTTGTCTAGCGATTTTAGCATTATCCGGTGAATTACTGTTTTCAGAAAAACCCTTGAACTTCATGCATATAATTACTCACAAACTATGCATCATATATAAATAATTTATATATGTAAAATGCTTAGAATTTCATCTAGTTTCATAATATGCAACTTTTATCCATGTTAAAAATGTTTAACTTGCTGTTTGTTTAAATTTGCTAATATGCCATGTTAAAATGATTTATTTCATAACTAAATAACCGTAGCTCCAAATTTAATAAACTTTATATGTAAGTGGGGTGGAAAAATGCCTAGTTTAACATGGTGCACTTTATTTTCCTGTTTAACAACTCTAAAATATGTTTTAGGGCAGAACAGTACGAAATCTAAAATCTGCACATGAGGATTTTCCGGAATTGTTGTTTGTTATTTCCGGCCTCATTTAAACTTGCCTAAATAGGTAGTTTAATTATGCCTCAGCTCTTGCCATGTTTAACAACTTTTAATATTGTTTGGTAGCTTAAACGAGATTAAACTAAATATGTCCATGTGGTGTTTTGTCAATATGCAACTTGTTGCATATTGAGCTCCACTTAACTTGTAGTATTGTTTGTTGCACTTTGCCATGCCATGCCTCTTTAAACCGGACATGCATCATACTTGTTTGTGCATAATGCCATGTTTATGCTTGTGCATTTAACATGTTGTTTTTTTCTTTCCGGTGTTGCTTCTTAGTTCCGGTAATGTTGCGATTGTGAGGGTTCGTTCGACCATATCCACTTGTCTTCTTCATGGACTCGTTCTTCTTCCTTGCGGGATTTCAGGCAAGATGACCGCTACCCTGGATCTCACTACTATCATTGCTATGCTAGTTGCTTCGTTCTATTGCTATGCTGCGCTACCTATCATTTACTCCTCAAGCCTCCCCAAATTGCCATGTCAGCCTCTAACCTTTTTCACCCCTCCTAGCAAACCATTGCTTGGCTATGTTACCGCTTTTGCTCAGCCCCTCTTATAGCGTTGTTAGTTGCAGGTGAAGTTGAAGATTGCTCCATGGTGGACAGGATTATGTTGGGATATCACAATATCTCTTATTTAATTAATGCATCTATATACTTGGTAAAGGGTGGAAGACTCGGCCTTATGCCTGGTGTTTTGTTCCACTCTTGCCGCCCTAGTTTCCCGTCATACCGGTGTTATGTTCCCGGATTTTGCGTTCCTTACGCGGTTGGGTGATTTATGGGACCCCCTTGACAGTTCGCTTTGAATAAAACTCCTCCAGCAAGGCCCAACCTTGGTTTTACCATTTGCCTCACCTAGCCCTTTTTCCCTTGGGTTTCCAGAGCCCGAGGGTCATCCTTAGTTTACCCCCCCCCGGGCCAGTGCTCGTCGTGAGTGTTGGTCCAACCTGTCAGCCGCCGGTGGCCACCAGGGGCAACTCTGGGCTGGCCTACCAGAAGTTTGGACAATCCGGTGTGCTCTGAGAACGAGATATGTGCAGCTCCCATCAGGATTTGTTGGCACATTCGGGCAGCTTTGCTGGTCTTGTTTTACCATTGTCGAAATGTCTTGTAAACCGGGATTCCGAGTCTGATCGGGTCTTCCGGGGAGAAGGTATATCCTTCGTTGATCGCGAGAGCTTATCATGGGCTAAGTTGGGACACCCCTGTAGGGTATAAACTTTCGAAAGTCGTGCCCGCGGTTATAGGCAGATGGGAATTTGTTAATGTCCGGTTGTAGAGAACTTGACACCAGATCTGAATTAAAATGCATCAACCGCGTGTGTAGCCGTGATGGTCTCTTTTCGGCGGAGTCCGGGAAGTGAACACGGTTTTGGGTTATGTTTGACGTAAGTAGGAGTTCAGGATCACTTCTTGATCATTGCTAGCTTCATGACCATTCCATTTGCTCTCTTCTCACTCTTATTTGCATATGTTAGCCACCATATCATGCTTAGTCGCTGCTGCAACCTCACCACTTTACCCCTTCCTTTCCCATTAAGCTTTGCTAGTCTTGATACCCATGGTAATGGGATTGCTGAGTCCTCGTGGCACACAGATTACTACAACAACAGTTGCAGGCACAGGTTGTGCGATGATCATGACGCGAGAGCGATGTTTGCTTGTCTTGGAGTTCTTCTTCTGCTTCTTCTTCAATCAGGGGATAGGTTCCAGGTCGGCAGCCTGGGCTAGCAGGGTGGATGTCGTTTGAGTTTCTGTTTGTGTTTCATCCGTAGTCAGATGATGCTATCGTGTATGATGTATTGTTGTATTCGTGTGGCATTGTATGCCTTTTGTATGTATCCCTATCTATTATGTAATGTTGATGTAATGATATCCACCTTGCAAAAGCGTTTCAATATGCGGGTCTATCCTTGGTGGGACCTTCGAGTTCCTTTTGGATAGGGTCGCATATTGGGCATCACAAGTTGGTATCAGACCGAAGAAAAGTTCCTCTTAAATCATTACCCGTTCTTCCAAAGATGCGTAGTTCAAGTTTGATGCCATCCTCTCATAATTGTTTTCGATTGTGGGAATTCTTTTCACCCATCCGGAGCATTTCTTGAGTTGTTTCCATTTCTTTCCTCTGAAGGCCATCATGTCATAATTCTTCATTCTCAGCGTGTAGCTACCGTTCTCCAAATCTTACCGGTGAATCATTCAAATATCCTCTAATCAGTTCATGTTCTCTTTGTTCTCATTTATCTAAATCCCTTCAAGTATCTTCATTAGTTTTCAAAAAATTTCCGGTGAATTGTGCCCTTGCTACTCTCTTTTCCAATTTTTACGGTGGTTCGTTCAAGATTCCTCTTCCTTTGCTACCGTATCATTTCATTCAATGTTTCCAATCCAACCGGTGGTTCCATCTATACCTTCTCAAGTTTGCACTATATCTCTTTTAATCCTTTCTACGAGAATAAGTTGTGTGCCAAATCCATTGCTTGTCGTCAATTGAATTTGATGAAGGATAAGCATACAATAAATCTTATTCTTATTTCCTCGAGGTGATTCAATTCTTTTATTTCCGGAGTTCCAAGTTTTCTTGGTTATATCGTCGCAAAGCTCCATCTAAATCATTGCAAGGGTTCACCTTGTGTTTGCATCCTCTCTTTCTTTCTATCATCCTTTTATTACCAGAGTTCTTCATGGAGGCTCTACATGATCGTTCGTCAAGGGATTCTTTTCATTCTTCAATTGTTCTTCAAGATTTCTCTTGAAGTTATGATCCGCAAAGCTATACTCTAAAATAAACATGGTGTTCAACACATGTCTTGTTTTGAGGAGTTCAAGCATTCTTCATCTTGCATTCTGAAGTGCAATTCTTTCTACCTTATCTTTTGAGGTGGTGTTATGTCACTCTTGACAATTTCCTTCATGTTTCATGATTCATATTGTTGTCAAGAAGGAGGTATTTTAAATCCATCAATCTCTTTGTTGGAGTTATCTTGTGTCATATTTCACCTAAAGCCTTCCCTAAGGAATGTTGCTATTGTGGTGCTTATCAATGATCCAAGATATCTCTATATCATCTTGGTGGAAGAAAATTTTCATCTCGTCGGTGTTATCATTTATATTATTTGTTTTTGGTAGTGGCAGAATTTCGCCTCAATTTTGAGAAGTTTTTCCATAAGCCCACTACAAGCTTATTCGTTTCGTTGTTGGTTTTCCAACAACTCCGTTATAACCTTCTTGGAAGGGTGCTTTCCAAGCTCATTTGTGGCAGAAGTTGGCATTTTCTTCTCCATTCTTCTATTTCAATGATCTATCTTCTATTCTTTCTTGTGGAGGCATGGTGATGTTGCTCTCTTCACTCATCATCTCTAATTGTGAGCACCATGTTCTTTTCATGCTTATCCATTTAACCGGAGTGTTGTGTTCTCATTCAAGTTCTTTCATCTTATCAAGTTTTGCCTCTCTTTTCAACCTTAGTGCTGTCTGAAATCCTTCTTACCCATTGTGCCATTCTTTCAATAGTTCCAGAGGCAGTGTGTTGTTGATTTCATCAAGTATCATCCCATCTTGTCAAGTTCATGTTCTATTCCTTCCATGTTCAACCGGAGTGTTGCCCGAATTCTTCCTCTCTCATCTTGTTTTAACCGGAGTGGTTTCAAATTCTATCCTGTCCATTAAACTCTTGATTCATGTCTTTGCAACCTTCAAGTTCTCGTAATATTCCTTGTTCCTCTCTTATAACGGAGTGTTTTCAACTTCATTCACCTCCGGTGTATTCTTCCTTCAATTTTTTCAACCTCTCAAGGTTCTTTGGATTCACTCTTTTGTCGAAGAAGCAACTTAGTTTACCTCTTATCTTCCACTTCCTTTTCCCTCTGGTGCCATCCTAGATCTCGGGACGAGATCCTCTCATAGTGGTGGAGTGTTGTAACGCCCCGGATACAACTTTCTAGATTCGTAACTCCAACTCTTGCCTTTTCTGCAGATGCGATATGATATTTCCTTCGTGGTTGGGTTTTTTTCTTTTGTTTTGCATTTTATTCATGTCATGCATCTCATCTCATAGCATTGCATTTGCATGTTTTCATAAAGCTTGCACCCGTTCTTAGTTGTTGCGTCCCCCCTTGCTTTTGTTGACCGTTTCGAGACCAATCGGGTTTTCGCTTCCCTCTTGAGCCTGACCACCTAACCCCTCTTGCCAGCTCTCAGATCCCTCGCGTGCGTCCGAAATTTGTCCCGGACCCGACCCGGGCAATCGTTACCTTTGAGTCCGGATCATCCCCTAACATCTCTAAAACATCTTCGTTTCTTATTTAGACTTTCCTAACCTATCTTTTCTCGACCATCGGATTTTGATCAGATGATCCAACTCCTCTCTTTTCCCATATATATATACTCTACCCCTAGTTCATTTTGGACCAAACCCTATTTTTTAGGGATCCTCCTCCCCGCCGCCACTCTCTCTGGTTCCCCTCGGGATCACCAGCGAACGAACCAGCGCCTCCCCTGGTCTCCTCCTCGTTTTCCAGATCGGGCTAACCACAAGCTACCAAGCCATCGATCCACTGCCTCCCTCGATTCCCCATTCAATCACCTGCCCGAGCGCTCCACCTCGCGATCCCGCCGCCACCAGTGAACCTCGCCGCCGGCCTCCTGCCGTTGCCCGGATCCAGTGCCCCTCCGCCCGTCAGAGCTCTGGCGAGCCACCAGCAGGCCGTGCACCTCGCCTCTGCCCTTCTCCTTCCTTCCCCCTCTGCTCTTCTCACTCCCTCACATCGTGACCCCTCTCTCTTCAGGTCGAACAGGAAGCCGTCATGGGCGCCCCGCGGCCACAAGGAATCGATGGCTCCGGCCCTTCTCCAGTCGTCTTCAACCCTAGGTGCCGCCAAGTCCCTCGCTGGCGTCGACCCGCCGGAGTCCCTGCGTCCCCTGCATCGCGTCGCCCTGCTTCGTCTCGCTGTAGGTGGAGCAGCGAGCCAGCGCCCGTTGACCGCGTCGCTGCCTCCAGATCGACCTCCCGCGCCTGGGCCACCTCCCCTTCGCCTGTTGGTCAAGGCCCAGCCATGCTAAGATCCGGCCTGCCTGGCCTCCTGCTCCACCGACTGGGCCTAGCCCAATGTGAGCAGCCCAGATCCTTCTGTTTTGGCCCGTGCTATGTTTTTGCTTGTCCAGCGATTTTAGCATTATCCGGTGAATTACTGTTTTCAGAAAAACCCTTGAACTTCATGCATATAATTACTCACAAACTATGCATCATATATAAATAATTTATATATGTAAAATGCTTAGAATTTCATCTAGTTTCATAATATGTAACTTTTATCCATGTTAAAAATGTTTAACTTGCTGTTTGTTTAAATTTGCTAATATGCCATGTTAAAATGATTTATTTCATAACTAAATAACCGTAGCTCCAAATTTAATAAACTTTATATGTAAATGGGGTGGAAAAATGCCTAGTTTAACATGGTGCACTTTATTTTCCTGTTTAACAACTCTAAAATATGTTTTAGGGCAGAACAGTACGAAATCTAAAATCTGCACATGAGGATTTTCCGGAATTGTTGTTTGTTATTTCCGGCCTCATTTAAACTTGCCTAAATAGGTAGTTTAATTATGCCTCACCTCTTGCCATGTTTAACAACTTTTAATATTGTTTGGTAGCTTAAACGAGATTAAACTAAATATGTCCATGTGGTGTTTTGTCAATATGCAACTTGTTGCATATTGAGCTCCACTTAACTTGTAGTATTGTTTGTTGCACTTTGCCATGCCATGCCTCTTTAAACCGGACATGCATCATACTTGTTTGTGCATAATGCCATGTTTATGCTTGTGCATTTACCATGTTGTTTGTTTATTTCCGGTGATGCTTCTTAGTTCCGGTAATGTTGCGATTGTGAGGGTTCGTTCGACCACATCCACTTGTCTTCTTCATGGACTCGTTCTTCTTCCTTGCCGGATTTCAGGCAAGATGACCGCTACCCTGGATCTCACTACTATCATTGCTATGCTAGTTGCTTCGTTCTATCGCTATGCTGTGCTACCTATCATTTACTCCTCAAGCCTTCCCAAATTGCCATGTCAGCCTGTAACCTTTTTCACCCCTCCTAGCAAACCATTGCTTGGCTATGTTACCGCTTTTGCTCAGCCCCTCTTATAGCGTTGTTAGTTGCAGGTGAAGTTGAAGATTGCTCCATGGTGGACAGGATTATGTTGGGATATCACAATATCTCTTATTTAATTAATGCATCTATATACTTGGTAAAGGGTGGAAGACTCGGCCTTATGCCTGGTGTTTTGCTCCACTCTTGCCGGCCTAGTTTCCCGTCATACCGGTGTTATGTTCCCGGATTTTGCGTTCCTTACGTGGTTGGGTGATTTATAAGACCTCCTTGACAGTTCGCTTTGAATAAAACTCCTCCAGCAAGGCCCAACCTTGGTTTTACCATTTGCCTCACCTAGCCCTTTTTACC
>NC_057804.1:246564331-246574533 GCF_018294505.1 Triticum aestivum
CCAGTGCTTGTCGTGAGTGTTGGTCCAACCTGTCAGCCGCCGGTGGCCACCAGGGGCAACTCTGGGCTGGCCTACCAGAAGTTTGGACAATCCGGTGTGCTCTGAGAACGAGATATGTGCAGCTCCCATCAGGATTTGTCGGCACATTCGGGCGGCTTTGCTGGTCTTGTTTTACCATTGTCGAAATGTCTTGTAAACCGGGATTCCGAGTCTGATCGGGTCTTCCGGGGAGAAGGTATATCCTTCGTTGATCGCGAGAGCTTATCATGGGCTAAGTTGGGACACCCCTGCAGGGTATAAACTTTCGAAAGCCGTGCCCGCGGTTATAGGCAGATGGGAATTTGTTAATGTCCGGTTGTAGAGAACTTGACACCAGATCCGAATTAAAATGCATCAACCGCGTGTGTAGCCGTGATGGTCTCTTTTCGGCGGAGTCCGGGAAGTGAACACGGTTTTGGGTTATGTTTGACGTAAGTAGGAGTTTAGGATCACTTCTTGATCATTGCTAGCTTCACGACCTTTCCATTTGCTCTCTTCTCGCTCTTATTTGCATATGTTATCCACCATATCATGCTTAGTCGCTGCTGCAACCTCACCACTTTACCCCTTCCTTTCCCATTAAGCTTTGCTAGTCTTGATACCCATGGTAATGGGATTGCTGAGTCCTCGTAGCTCACAGATTACTACAACAACAGTTGCAGGTACAGGTTGTGCGATGATCATGACGCGAGAGCGATGTTTGCTTGTCTTGGAGTTCTTCTTCTGCTTCTTCTTCAATCAGGGGATAGGTTCCAGGTCGACAACCTGGGCTAGCAGGGTGGATGTCGTTTGAGTTTCTGTTTGTGTTTCATCCGTAGTCAGATGATGCTATTGTGTATGATGTATTGTTGTATTCGTGTGGCATTGTATGCCTTTTGTATGTATCCCTATCTATTATGTAATGTTGATGTAATGATATCCACCTTGCAAAAGCGTTTCAATATGCGGGTCTATCCTTGGTGGGACCTTCGAGTTCCTTTTGGATAGGGTCGCATATTGGGCATGACAAGTTGGTATCAGACCGAAGAAAAGTTCCTCTTAAATCATTACCCGTTCTTCCAAAGATGCGTAGTTCAAGTTTGATGCCATCCTCTCATAATTGTTTTCGATTGTGGGAATTCTTTTCACCCATCCGAAGCATTTCTTGAGTTGTTTCCATTTCTTTCCTCTGAAGGCCATCATGTCATAATTCTTCATTCTCAGCGTGTAGCTACCGTTCTCCAAATCTTACCGGTGAATCATTCAAATATCCTCTAATCAGTTCATGTTCTCTTTGTTCTCATGTTTCTAAATCCCTTCAAGTATCTTCATTCGTTTTCAAAAAATTTCCGGTGAATTGTGCCCTTGCTACTCTCTTTTCCAATTTTTACGGTGGTTCGTTCAAGATTCCTCTTCCTTTGCTACCGTATCATTTCATTCAATCTTTCCAATCCCACCAGTGGTTCCATCTATACCTTCTCAAGTTTGCACTATATCTCTTTTAATCCTTTCTACGAGAATAAGTTGTGTGCCAAATCCATTGCTTGTCGTCAATTGAATTTGATGAAGGATAAGCATACAATAAATCTTATTCTTATTTCCTCGAGGTGATTCAATTCTTTTATTTCCGGAGTTCCAAGTTTTCTTGGTTATATCATCGCAAAGCTCCATCTAAATCATTGCAAGGGTTCACCTTGTGTTTGCAACCTCTCTTTCTTTCTATCATCCTTTTATTACCAGAGTTCTTCATGGAGGCTCTACATGATCGTTCGTCAAGGGATTCTTTTCATTCTTCAATTGTTCTTCAAGATTTCTCTTGAAGTTATGATCCGCAAAGCTATACTCTAAAATAAACATGGTGTTCAACACATGTCTTGTTTTGAGGAGTTCAAGCATTCTTCATCTTGCATTCTGAAGTGCAATTCTTTCTACCTTATCTTTTGAGGTGGTGTTATGTCACTCTTGACAATTTCCTTCATGTTTATGATTCATATTGTTGTCAAGAAGGAGGTATTTTAAATCCATCAATCTCTTTGTTGGAGTTATCTTGTGTCATATTTCACCTAAAGCCTTCCCTAAGGAATGTTGCTATTGTGGTGCTTATCAATGATCCAAGATATCTCTATATCATCTTGGTGGAAGAAAATTTTCATCTCGTCGGTGTTATCATTTATATTATTTGTTTTTGGTAGTGGCAGAATTTCGCCTCAATTTTGAGAAGTTTTTCCATAAGCCCACTACAAGATTATTCGTTTCGTTGTTGGTTTTCCAACAACTCCGTTATAACCTTCTAGGAAGGGTGCTTTCCAAGCTCATTTGTGGCAGAAGTTGGCATTTTCTTCTCCATTCTTCTATTTCAATGATCTATCTTCTATTCTTTCTTCTGGAGGCATGGTGATGTTGCTCTCTTCACTCATCATCTCGAATTGTGAGGACCATGTTCTTTTCATGCTTATCCATTTAACCGGAGTGTTGTGTTCTCATTCAAGTTCTTTCATCTTATCAAGTTTTGCCTCTCTTTTCAACCTTAGTGCTGTCTGAAATCCTTCTTACCCATTGTGCCATTCTTTCAATAGTTCCGGAGGCAGTGTGTTGTTGATTTCATCAAGTATCATCCCATCTTCTCAAGTTCATGTTCTATTCCTTCCATGTTCAACCGGAGTGTTGCCCGAATTCTTCCTCTCTCATCTTGTTTTAACCGGAGTGGTTTCGAATTCTATCCTGTCCATTAAACTCTTGATTCATGTCTTTGCAACCTTCATGTTCTCGTAATGTTCCTTGTTCCTCTCTTCTAACGGATTGTTTTCAACTTCATTCACCTCCGGTGTATTCTTCCTTCAATTTGTTCAACCTCTCAAGGTTCTTTGGTTTCACTATTTCGTCGAAGAAGCAACTTAGTTTACCTCTTATCTTCCTCTTCCTTTTCCCTCCGGTGCCATCCTAGATCTCGAGACGAGATCCTCTCGTAGTGGTGGAGTGTTGTAACGCCCCGGATGCAACTTTCCAGATTCATAACTCCAACTCTTGCCTTTTCCGGAGATCCGATATGATATTTCCTTCGTGGTTGGGTTTTTGTCTTTTGTTTTGCATTTTATTCATCTCATGCATCTCATCTCATAGCATTGCATTTGCATGTTTTCATAAAGCTTGCACCCGTTCTTAGTTGTCACGGCCCCCCTTGCTTTCGTTGACCGTTTCGAGACCAATCGGGTTTTCGCTTCCCTCTTGAGCCTGACCACCTAACCCCTCTTGCCAGCTCTCAGACCCCTCGCGTGCGTCTGAAAGTTGTCCCGGACCCGACCCGGGCAATCGTTACCTTTGAGTCCGGATCATCCCCTAACATCTCTAAAACATCTTCGTTTCTTTCCTAACCTATCTTTTAGGGATCCTCCTCCCCGCCACCACTCTCTCTGGTTCCCCTCGGGATCACCAGCGAACGAACCAGCGCCTCCCCTGGTCTCCTCCTCGTTTTCCAGATCGGGCTAACCAAAAGCTGGCAAGCCATCGATCCACTGCCTCCCTCGATTCCCCATTCAATCACCTGCCCGAGCGCTCCACCTCGCGATCCCGCCGCCACCAGTGAACCTCGCCGCCGGCCTCCTGCCGTCGCCCGGATCCAGTGCCCCTCCGCCCGTCCGAGCTCCGGCGAGCCACCAGTAGGCCGTGCCCCTCGCCTCTACCCTTCTCCTTCCTTCCTCCTCTGCTCTTCTATCATCCTCACATCGCAGCCCCTCTCTCTTCAGGTCGAACAGGAAGCCGTCATGGGCGCCCTGCTGCCATGAGGAATCGATGGCTCCGGCCCTCCTCCAGTCGTCTTCAACCCCAGGTGCCACCAAGTCCCTCGCTGCCATCGACCCGCTGGAGTCCCGGCATCCCCTTCATCGCGTTGCCTTGCTTCGTCTCGCTGCAGGTGGAGAAGCGAGCCAGCGCCCATTGACCGCGTCGCTGCCTCCAGATCGACCTCCCGCGCCTGGGCCACCTCCCCTTCGCCTGTTGCTCAAGGCCCAGCCGTGCTAAGATCCGGCCTGCCTGGCCTCCTGCTCCACCGACTGGGCCTAGCCCAATGTGAGCAGCCCAGATCCTTCTGTTTTGGCCCGTGTTATGTTTTTTCTTGTCTAGCGATTTTAGCATTATCCGGTGAATTACTGTTTTCAGAAAAACCCTTGAACTTCATGCATATAATTACTCACAAACTATGCATCATATGTAAATAATTTATATATGTAAAATGTTTAGAATTTCATCTAGTTTCATAATATGCAACTTGTATCCATGTTAAAAATGTTTAACTTGCTGTTTGTTTAAATTTGCTAATATGCCATGTTAAAATGATTTATTTCATAACTAAATAACCGTAGCTCCAAATTTAATAAACTTTATATGTAAATGGGGTGGAAAAATGCCTAGTTTAACATGGTGCACTTTATTTACCTGTTTAATAACTCTAAAAATATGTTTTAGGGCAGAACAGTACCACATCTAAAATATGCACACGAGGATTTTCCGGAATTGTTGTTTGTTATTTCCGGCCTCATTTAAACTTGCCTAAATAGGTAGTTTAATTATGCCTCACCTCTTGCCATGTTTAACAACTTCTAATATTGTTTGGTAGCTTAAACGAGATTAAACTAAATATGTCCATGTGGTGTTTTGTCAATATGCAACTCGTTGCATATTGAGCTCCACTTAACTTGTAGTATTGTTTGTTGCACTTTGCCATGCCATGCCTCTTTAAACCGGACATGCATCATACTTGTTTGTGCATCATGCCATGTTTATGCTTGTGCATTTACCATGTTGTTTGTTTCTTTCCGGTGTTGCTTCTTAGTTTCGGTCATGTTGCGATTGTGAGGATTCGTTCGACCACGTCCGCTTGTCTTCTTCATGGACTCGTTCTTCTTCCTTGCGGGATTTCAGGCAAGATGACCGCTACCCTGGATCGCACTACTATCATTTCTATGCTAGTTGCTTCATTCTATCACTATGTTGCGCTACCTATCATTTACTCCTCAAGCCTCCCCCAATTGCCATGTCAGCCTCTAACATTTTTCACCCCTCCTAGCAAACCATTGCTTGCCTTTGTTACCGCTTTTGCTCAGCCCCTCTTATAGCGTTGTTAGTTGCAGGTGAAGTTGAAGATTGCTCCATGGTGGACATGATTATGTTGGGATATCACAATATCTCTTATTTAATTAATGCATCTATATACTTGGTAAAGGGTGGAAGACTCGGCCTTATGCCTGGTGTTTTGTTCCACTCTTGCTGCCCTAGTTTTCCGTCATACCGGTGTTATGTTCCCGGATTTTGTGTTCCTTATGCTGTTGGGTGATTTATAGGACCCCCTTAATAGTTCGCTTTGAATAAAACTCCTCCAGCAAGGCCCAACCTTGGTTTTACCATTTGCCTCACCTAGCCCTTTTTCCCTTGGGTTTCTGGAGCCCGAGGGTCATCTTTATTTTACCCCCCCCCCCGGGCCAGTGCTCGTCGTGAGTGTTGGTCCAGCCTGTCAGCCGCTGGTGGCTACCAGCGGCAATTCTGGGGTGGCCTACCGGAAGTTTGGACAATCCGGTGTGCCCTGAGAACGAGATATGTGCATCTCGTATCAGGATTTGTCGGCACATTCGGGCGGCTTTGCTGGTCTTGTTTTACCATTGTCGAAATGTCTTGTAAACCGGGATTCCGAGTCTGATTGGGTCTTCTTGGGAGAAGGTATATCCTTCGTTGATCGCGAGAGCTTATCATGGGCTAAGTTGGGACACCCCTGCAGGGTATAAACTTTCGAAAGCCGTGCCCGCGGTTATGGGCAGATGGGAATTTGTTAATGTCCGGTTGTAGAGAACTTGACACCAGATCCAAATTAAAATGCATCAACCACGTGTGTAGCCGTGATGGTCTCTTTTCGGTGGAGTCCGGGAAGTGAACACGGTTTTGGTTTATGTTTGACGTAAGTAGGAGTTCAGGATCACTTCTTGATCATTGCTAGCTTCACGACCGTTCCGTTTTCTCTCTTCTCGCTCTTATTTGCGTATGTTAGCCACCATATCATGCTTAGTCGCTGCTGCAACCTCACCACTTTACACCTTCCTTTCGCATTAAGATTTGCTAGTCTTGATACCCATGGTAATGGGATTGCTGAGTCCTCGTGGCTCACAGATTACTACAACAATAGTTGCAGGTACATGTTGTGCGATGATCATGACGCGAGAGCGATGTTTGCTTGTGTTGGAGTTCTTCTTCTGCTTCTTCTTCAATCAGGGGATAGATTCCAGGTCGGCAGCCTGGGCTAGCAGGGTGGATGTCGTTTGAGTTTCTGTTTGTGTTTCATCCATAGTCGGATGATGCTATTGTGTATGATGTATTGTTGTATTCGTGTGGCATTGTATGCCTTTTGTATGTATCCCTATCTATTATGTAATGTTGATGTAATGATATCCACCTTGCAAAAGTGTTTCAATATGTGGGTCTATCCTTGGTGGGACCTTCGAGTTCCTTTTGGATAGGGTCGCATATTGGGCATGACGACTAGTATGTACCAAAAACAGAAAGGCATGTCATATTGAAAGGTATAATGTGTAAGCTAAGGAGATGCAATTTAACCAAATTTGAAACAATACAAGCTAGTCATCCGGCTGGAGTGGTGAGCATGATCATCTAGGACCTTAGAGCCTTGTGGGAGGCGGGCTGCTTCGCCACCATTGCAGCTTTTTAGTTGGCTTCCAGGTGATGCCTATCTTTGTTGGGGTTGTCACTGGCTCGGCTAGTGCCCTGACTAGCTATTTTTCTTCTGGTGCTCATGGGATGGTGGTTCATGTAAAAAAATATTTCCTTATCTTACCGACTTCGGCCTTTCGAATACAAGCTAGACACCATATGGAACATGCAACCACATATGACACCGCGAAGTTAAAGCAAGCACCTGGGATGGTGGTTCATTGCGAGCGAGGTCATCAACTCCAGAGCTACGTTTACCGTCTCCATCTGCTAGCACTGCACCCTTTATAGCGCTGTAACGTGTCTTGCCTACCCGCATACGAAGCTGGAGAGACTTCTCTCTTTTCTTTTCTGCTTCTCTCAAGGCAGAGTCTGAAATACCCTTGCATAAAAACACAATAGTGAGAGTATGTGTGAAGTGTGTGCAGAACTAGTGCACTGTAAAAGTAGCATATAACATGTGGCTGGAAAATAAATGACAGGAGACATATGATAGCTCTACAACATTGCATGGCAAACAAAATTAGATTCTACTCCGTATGATTTTGTAATATATGAGCACAGGAAATGCAGGTACTCCTCCAGCACACCACCACATGTGGTCATATATAAGATAATAGTCGACTGAAAATAAATAGGTCAGTCGATTTTTTTAATGAACCGTCCCATCTATAAGGAACATGCATATGGCCTTCGTCTACCTCCCACCAGTCACTGTTGACAATCTTTCTCGATACGCCAGCGACCACCGGCCCAGACCCTTGCCTCCGCCGCCCCGCCCTCCCATCAACCTCACACACCCGCCGTGCTTGGCAGCGCCCCCAGGCCATCCCTTTAATCCCGGTCGACCTCCAGATCGGGCGCTAGTAGCTCTAGGCCGCGCACGCCCCTAAGATAAACACCAAGGCGCTGCTTCCCCGACGTAATAGGCGTACTAGCGCCTGTTACACCGGGGAATGCTTCCATTAATTGGGAATCAACTGGCCAAAAATTGAAATTCAGGGGGTGACAGACCTCTAACTAAGGTGAAATAGTATATGAGGAGAAACCTTATGCATCGCGAGTTACTAGGAACATCTAGTATCAAGAAGAAGCAGTCAACTAGTGTCTTCTGTGGGGTGAATACCGTGCAAGCAGAGACGTAAGATTTGCATGAATAAGGGAAGAGGAGTACCTTTTTTGGTTGCCGGTGTGGTCACCTCCACATGTCGCGCCGATGTTCTGGAGGGTGCAGGCTTGGACGAACCCATGGCCAAATTTTTTACTGTGTTGCCGTGGCCGTATGTTGGCGGAGGGGAAGTAGATCCGAGGCGGCAAAGGACGGCGTAGCAGGAACAGCTCCGGTGCAGTGGAGGGTGGCAAAGTTGGAGCAGCAGCGGTGAGGTGCATGACGGCGTGGTTGAACTGGCTCGGGTACGGTCGGCTCGGCCTCGACTTCAACTACTAGCCGTGGAGGGCGTTGCGGTTGAGGTTGCGGTGGACGACGGCGTCGGGGTATCGGCTCCGACATGATGAATGAGGGCGGCGGTTGATTGGTGGGATGGGGTGGCGGACGGAGGACGCCGGGGTTTCGCGGTTGGTGGAGAGGTAGTTTTGGCGCCCACGGAGTACGAATGGGGAATCGGACGGGTGGGGGGGGAACCATGTTTCGGTCTGGGACACGCTTGTTTTTGGCTTTTTTGAACAGAAGATGGGACGCGCTTGTTTGAAATTTGGGGAAAGTACAAACTTTGCCCCCCTCTTAAATTTCGGACCTACTGCGGGTCGGGGGTAGGATGGTAATCCCAGGTGTCCCAAATAGTGAGCGGGAGTGATTTCGGCTGCGTGCATGTGTGCTTAGGCGACCATTGTGTATGAATGTTTTTTGGAGGCGGTTGCGTGGCGTCTAGATGAAGCTACAAACCTACCCCGGTTTAGACCTTTGGACGTCGGGCCGATAGCTTTCACGGGTCGGAGTTATTAGAAAAGTAATTTCCTTGTACTACCAAACATTGGTCTCACGCAGTTTCGGGCGAGTAGAGGCTCTTTTGGCGCTTTGTTCGAAATATTGAAACACAAGCATTCACGTTTAGAGTACTCTTGAACTATGAGGATTGACCTAAATTGAAAACGTTATATTTGACCTTGTATGTTTGAAAACCTCAGTAAATTATCCGCTTCTTTTTGAAATTTTGACACTTGAAAATCCTATAACTATGATTATTTTGGAATGGAGGAGCTAAGTTTGAATCTATTTTGTACACGACTACATATGCTATTATGTACAAAATCAGAGCAAAGATTGGTGCACCCATAATTTAGGTATGGTTTACAAATGCTATGATATCAAATTCAAATAATTGAATGGACTTCATGTTGAATTTGATAATTTTAAACCACCTTAAGTAGAATTCAAATGTATGCTAGTTCATAGGTAGCTATTTATAATGTCCATTGTGTAACTTTCGTCTGTATAATGTGCTTTATACACACAACATGAACTACACTCACGTTTATATTCGATTGCTCAAGTGATGCATTGTCTGGAGTTGAAAATACTAACTATGTGGATCAATTGTGTCGAATAATAACATAGACATGCTCAAATTCGATAGAATCTAGATGTCTGATGGATCAATTACCGCTCCTTACGCGAATTGCAAATATCATGATCCCATCCTAATATTTGGATACAATTTATATCTTTAATCAATGTGTAGAGCAGTCTTTTACGTGTAGTCTCACTCTCCATCAGTGGTCTCTCACACATGCTCACACACTCTCTCCCGACGTGTCTTTCTCGCACATGCTCTAGATATAACCCTCCCTCCCTCTCGTAACCATTTACAACTTTTTTCACTAACCTTTATCACAAGCACTCTTCCTCTCGCAAACATACACACGCACAATCCTCGTCGACCCTTTCTATATACATGGACCTACCTACGTGTCTCATGTATGCACATTATCTTTACGCCTGTCTCTCACGCATTGTCTCACACCTCTCTTCCTAATCGACGAGTATGATTCTAGCAGAGCATTCTGTAGGATGCCCCTTAAAGTTAGGTTGGATGAATAGTAATATCAGAGATAAAGGGGTTACCTTAGTCCGAGAACCTAGGGTTACAAATCCTAGCCGGCTTTGTCAGTGGACACATAGTCCTTCACAATTCTGCTATCTTTTTCTTGTATGACTAGTCATCCATGGGTCTTCCTAAATGCGTCACGGGCTGACCAATGTGGCGCAGGACGAAACCGAACGAAGGGCCTCACCTCGACCCACCGGACCTCACGCAGTGACACACCCTCTGCCCCCACGTCTCATTATCTTCTCACACCCACACATACCAACACAAACACCACACACACAGAAAATTTTCCTGCTGCCTCTATTCCCTCCCCCTTGCATATACACACTCAAGGGAATGGAATCTCTTGTCGTGACGTCATATTCGTCTCTCTCTCTCTAGACCACTCTCATTTCTGGTGCTATC